>NC_081447.1:8218353-8219425 GCF_007210705.1 Tigriopus californicus | reverse complement strand
GGCCACTAGCAAATCACTTCAGCATGTCTAAGCATGGCCATTAACCTAAGTGAGATGCCATTTGTTGAATTGTTTCAGGATAAGAGAATTGCATCTGAATATCCTCCTCCAACCATCCAGTTACTACATCACTCCACCACTCTATGTATATGCCGGGTCCGAAGGATCAGTGAGGTTTTCCCGCCGATCATGGCCACTAGCAAATCACTTCAGCATGTCTAAGCATGGCCATTAACCTGAGTGAGATGCCATTTGTTAAAGCACTCGGATTTAGGACCAACAGAACAGGGAGAGGGAGGGTCGGCCACTCTTGGAATCCTCTCTCTCCATGAAGTCAAATGGAGCTTCCAAAGTGGATTCGAGATTGCTCGCTCGCTCATGTCGTAGCAAAGATCCATTTAACTCAGTTACAAGAATCCTGTGCCAACAAATGACTTGAGGTTTGTCTTCGCCGAGCCTGCTACTGTCGCCTTCCATTGGTCAATTTTAATCATCGTGTTGTATACTACGCTCGAAATAACCTCATTTTGTGCTCAGTATTGAGCACTCAATTCTTGCTGGATTGTAGTGATTAGTGGGAAATTTTACCCACGACTTCCAGATCCACTTCGCTTCCTCTCTAATGGAACCTTTTCATTTTTTCACTCGGCGAATTCATTGTTCTAAAACTCGTGCAAAAAGTCACATTTATCTCTGGCCCCCAATGTTGTTGACATGTGTATTACGCTATTAAGCTCAAGCCAAACCATTGTTCGTTGGTTGTCCTTGGCTTTTCGGGGAGGGGCTCCACCGCCTACGTACAGTAGAGAGGCTTTTGGTTGAAGATTATAGGCAGAATATTTCTTTTCCCAGGAACAATCCCCACCCAAGTTGAGGCGCCTTTCGAGAGTGGAGGAGTGGAGGAGTGGAGGAGTGGATTATTTAATTTCTCTCCAACTTCAGGCACTACTATTCGTTCGCCTGAGAGGGATTCAGAGGCTTAGATATGATCTGGCACTGAACTGGTCTCATGCCAAAAGGAACCACTCTTGAAACGACCGCAATTTCTTGAGCATTTCTCATTTTCTTCATG
>NC_081447.1:8207395-8218317 GCF_007210705.1 Tigriopus californicus | reverse complement strand
GCTTAACCAAGATTGTATTCATTTAGAAAGCATATCTTCATTTGGAAATGTAGGTTTTCTTTGATTCAGACTTTTTCTGTGGGAGACTCATCAGCGCAGTATATTGTGAGTTATAGAAACAAGTGGCAAAAATGGGCACTGACGAGCATCTATGCTTTAAGGACGGACCCCAAGAACTTGCCGTCTGGAATCTGAACGACAACTTCAATACAAAAGAAGAAAAGGAAGGAAGAGGGTTGGTTGAAAAGTAGAAATTGAGGCTTGTGGCGAGGGCGGAGAAGATTAAATCTTGCATGTGAAATGAGCAAAAAAAAGCACACTCTTCTCTTTTTGAGATTTTTATGCATACAGAGAGAACCTGTAACATCCCGAAAGGTACGAGGTGAGGAGGATTTCCCAAAATTAAAACCGTTTTCCTCAACCAACGGTCTGAAGGGGTCCCTTCAGACAAGAAAGACTCAAGGAGAATGAAGGGGGCTCAGAAATCTCGCTTTGAGGGGAGTCGAAAGTCGTAGAAGTGGACCCTACATATTTTTCCAAAGAAGAAAATGTCTTTAGAGCATCTTGCTGAAAGCTCTTTTTGTCGTGTCCACTGGCTAGAGTAGGGTTGTTGGATGTTATCCAGGCAAAAATATGACCCTCCCGTTCGTTGCCAGAAGCCTTCACATGGTCGTTGTACACGGGGTAAGTCTGACAAATTCTCGTCTACACTTCCCTCGGTCCACAAAGTGGATAGAAACTGGCAACTATGAGTTACTACATATCGTCCTTGGGACTTCACAACACGTGTACAACCGTTTAGATCGAAGTTGAGAATATACAGGTTGACACAGGATGACACCGAAGATGCACTCCGACAAAGGTGTTCGAACAACGCAACAAGGTTTGCAAACAGGGGATTGATAGTGAAAATAATCCGCTCCATATCGTTTGCAGTCCTTGATTGTTCCCATGGTGAGGATCCTGCTAGCTCAAAATGGGACTGCTTTTCTCAGACAGTTTGATAACTCAAGGTCAATGTTGAACTCGGGTAAAATATTTACTGGCATCTGCTTCAGCCAGGCGACTTTGAGGACATAAAAGCCCCCCAAAATATGTTCGTCCGTGTTCACATAGTCCTATCCCCAGTGGGTCCCATGTCAACGCTTTAATAGCCCCGAGCGACATTGCAGATGAATGGGATAAAACCTTCGCTGAAGCTCCAAACCCTCGTCATCTCTCCAGAAGTGGATAGATGATTGTTTGGATTTGTAGACTGAGCCTTTGATAATAACTTTCATCCATCAAACTTTGAGGATGCTCTGGTGGTGTTGGTGGGTTCCACCATCGGTCGTCATCTGCCCCTTCATCACACCCTCTTGGTTCCCCATTATCACGGATGGCTCTTGTTCCATGTTCCATTTGATCAGTTTAGAGTAGAACGCTAGAAGCTCCTCGAGACTTCTGGTCCTCTAATTCTTTTTCTCACTTTGGACTCAGTATCCTCCGTCTATGTTCTTAACCTCTCGGTTTCCTTTCTATGGGATGGCAAAAGGTTTGGGGCCGACACACAAAGCTCACTGATGGGTCACCCAGGCAGGGGGGGAGACAGAGATTGGTTCCTTGCTCTCTGAATTGAAGGCAAGAGATTGCGTTACTCTCAACTCGATGAGAAGTATTTGATATGCAAACAGCCTGCCGACACGATCACGATGTCGTAAAATGATCTCGACATAAAGCTAGTGCAATCTGCGTAAACCCCAAATCGCATCCATAAAAGTTCGCAGGCTGTTCAACCTCAGACAATCATCCGTTAATGCAAACAAACGTCTCACAGTGCACTGGGTCTCTGCTTTTAATTATAATCTCTTTGAGTTTTGAGTCAGCATCAGTAGCAATCAAAATGCTCATCTCATGTTTCTGTGTTGCTATTTGGCATTAAAAAAACAGTAAAACTCCGTTGGCAAGTAGAAACGGAAGTGATTAAGGCTTACAAGGACTCATGCAGACATAGCACTCGCAGCACTCCACCAATGTGATATCTTTCCCCGAAGACTTTTCTTCGTCTAGATTTAGGAAGAAGCATGAAAACGGGATCCGATTACTATGGACGAGAACTGACACCTATCTTTGATATCAAATTTCATTTGGGTAATAAAAAAGATAAAACTAGGTTTATTATGACAGCTTTGGGCCTTTTGACGGCTCTAAAGCTGAAATTTCTCAATCTGAAGTTTTTTTCATCCTTTGTTCAGCCGTACAACCTTCAAATTAACCTCTCACCATTCCCAAATTTTTTTTTCTTAATTGCCTGAAAAAATCAGACTCCGTTGAAAATGGTCGGAATGAAAAGTACGTAGTGTGAGGCAACGAACCAGTTCCAGATTCCAATTCCAAAACTTTCCCTCTTTTTTTCCGCGGTCGCTCTCCTCTTCTCTCCTCTTCTCTCCATGTCTTTTTCTCTCTCACACACACACACACGCACGCACACACATACATCCGGCTTTGGGCTCCCTTCAAACAATCTAGGCAATTTTCCATGCTCACCATGATAATCGTTAGTCGGTGGTGGGATGGGGAGAGCTGCGATATTTTCAGTGCTCTTTTTCTCGGCCTTTTTCCGTCATCATGTTACTCGTGCTTGGCAGACATTTCAATTTTACGACGCCGTAACATGTCCCTTTTTCATACCCAACTATGAAGTTTTTATGAATCGGGCTGGACCAAGGAAAGCCTCTATCAAGTCAGACGTTCCCGACCAGATGCTGAGGACGGGGAAAACTGGTCAAACGAACACTTGGTCAACCAACGAATTTGCTCACTTTCCACCGCTACATCGCACCGCCTTGTCTAGTGTTAGCTTGATTACTATCCAGCAAAATGGCTTCTTAGTCTGTTCTGCGATGAGTTGCCGAATCACGGATCATTTGGAATTGCGCGCTGCCTGATACTTTCATAACCAAGCCTGGTTTCTATCCGCCTAAAATATGGACAAATCGCCTTCGGCTGAAAACTTAAGACGAGGAGGACAATCTGACAGCCTCCAAAGTGTTCCTTGATCAAAAGAAGACTAACGATCTTCTCTTTTCACTAATTTTCAAAAGGGACTCAGGGTCTAAATTGCTAATGCTTGGCTGGTTGCTTGGGTGGGATTGGAGGGATTACTCCACTAGAGAACAGGCTTGTATTTACGTGGAACGATTGGATCCCATCGCCTAAGCGAGCCTCGATGAATTCGGGAACTGGTATTTCTGTGAGGACAAGGAACGAGAAGGAGAAAAGGAGAAGGAAGAACAGGAGGGGAATTCCTTTCAAAGCCGCCGTGATTCGCTAAGTTTGTCCGAACGATGACAAAAGTTTGAGAATGGTCCGAACTAAGCAGACGATCCACGCAACAAATTTCGAAAAAGACCCATAAAGGGTGGATCATATTTCCGTTATCCTCTTTGGATACTAAGCAAACAATTTGCGGTCATGACTAGATATTTCGAGCTGGCAAACCACTAACCAACCCTTTTCAAAACGTCGTAGTCTACCGATTAGTGAGGCTTTCTGGCTTTTACACGAAACTCCAATTAGCAAAGGCTTTTACAGATTCCTTGGATCCGGATGATTCACTTTTTTGGCTTAACCGAGAGCCGCAGAGCAAGATAGAGAGCAAGAGAGAGAGAGGATTGGCCTTACTTGCTTATTCCATATTTGTTGGAACCCAAATCTCGGTATTTTCGACGCCCTAATAATTGGTTCGCTCTAATGGCAAACAGAATCGGGTTTTTACAAGCAGCGTTTTCTGCATTCTTTATAACTTTCCCATTATTACATGGATGTCATGGCGAGGAAAGTTTAAAAACACTTTCCATGAACCGCAGACTTCAGGTCTATGTACCACTACGTGAGATGCATTGACAAGTGGAATCATTTCCATGTCCGTTTTTTTAGGATGATTAATTTGAAATCTTGGGTTATGATAAAACATTCAAAGTGTTATCTTGAAAATCAATTACATAGGTCGATTATCAAACTTCACTTGTTCTCAAATGCAAACAATTTAGGTATCATTTATTCACCTTTTCTTAAGAGCTCGTAACGTACGAATGGCAAGTGTATTCATAAGCGAATTGAAGTAAGCCAACTCATATGGTACACGGAGAAGAAGATGTTGCGGTTAGTGGTTAGCGTAGATTCCTAACATGAGAGGTCCCCGGTTCGGTTCTCTTTCACTGACTTTTCTCCAAAGAAAACTTATAGACGTTAAACACATCCATTGACGGAGAAGCATTCTGATGCGAAATTTGACACTGCCCAGGGGAACAAAGTGAACGGTGCGACACCCACCTTAACTAGCTGGGCGAGATTAAACCCTCAGACTCCGGCAACAACTAATCAAATATGCCAATCTCATGAATTTGTGCCATTGCAGGCGAATTAGTGTACCCTTTTTCCTAAAAGCTTGTTTCAACCGTGCCCTCGTGGCAAATTTGGTTTGCAACAATCATGCCGACAAATTACAAAAAGATAGGTTTAAAAGAATTCAGGGAACTATCCATACCTGAACTGAAGCATACCACACTTAGAGCTGGAGTTTCTTTTCCACAGGATTCAATCCACATAGATAATTGGTCCTAAGCATTGGACTAAGCCTCATTTGGCACAGCTTCAAAGGCCATCATCAAGGCATTCGTCGACGACGTTATACGAGTTTCTCATGCCATTGGCAAGATGTTCAAGCCCAAGCTTGATGTGGAATCTCTGGCAACTACTTTAAGTACCTACGAGGTGCTTTCAAAATCAAAATGCATCCGTTTTAAATTTGTCTACTTTTTGTTTTACCACCAAAGTGTGTTGAACTATAACTATTTTAAGCAGGTTTTGCTAAATTCAATTTCGGCTACAGCCGACCATATTTAAGACATTCCTATTTCTCCCAAGCACGCTGATACCTCCCGTATCAAGTTCAGAGTGGTGTGAATTGTTTTCGACCTCGCAAAAGACCATGAGATCAAAGGGACTCCAAAAATATCGTGCAATTTTCAACATATGCGTTTTGATCTGAATTTCTTTGATTGCAAAATCACGCTTTAGTCGGGTTGGCTGGCGCCAACTTGCTTGAGCAACGTGGATGAGAATGACTCAATCTAGTTTCCCCGGGGCAGAAATTGAATTCAGCAACTGAAGTTCTTAAATCAAAGATTATAAAATATGAAGCAAATATGCTTTGATTTTGAAAGCACCTCGTATATATACTGTCTGCAATACGTACGAGCACTATGTAGTTGGCGAACAGTCCGTGATTCGAGCAAATCGTCGAAGCCGAGCGAGCGTTTATGGATGGTACAACCTTTGGACTGTGCTTTGTTTATAGGCAAATAAGGATTTATCACGCATCAGCCCTTGCCAAATGGGAACCAGCCAATGGTTGAGGGTGGATTAACCAAAGGAGAGACGTTGGAACGTTGCCAAGGGTGGATCGTTAAGTGAGCCACGAGCTACGAGTTCGCCAGTGAACTGCTCTACAGCGCAGGGGACTACACACATAGTACATAGTAAAGGGCCAAAGACAGAAGAGACAGACTCGATCCTCGCACGTACACATATGGATGGTGCTCAAAAGAACCAGCGAGCCAATGGTAAAGGCATTGGTGGAAGCCCACCACCAACGAAAAGAGGTGACAAATACAAAATCTCTTCTCGCATGTGTCATAAACAGGAATCCTTGATTTGATTAAGTATAGATATTTGGACGGATGATTCCCGCCAGATTCCCGCTACATCTCGTGCCACAAAGTTTGTTTTATGAGGTAGCAAAAAAACGAAAAGAGAAGGAGGGAAAAGACCGAAAGAAAGCTGGAGCTTGAAATATTAATCAACAAATCTGAAAACTCATCCCAGATTGAGATGGGAAAAGTTTTCTTTGACTAATAATTCGAGGGGAAGAGCCCAGATTGGATGATACGGCTAATTCGCCTCTAGTATCACACCTATCCTTTTGGGGCAACCACCCCACCATAACTGCAACCCACTACCTCTTCATCACCACCAACCAAGTAACCAAGTTACCAAGCAACCAACCAGTATTTGGTCTCAACCCCTCTCCTTGTTTCCTCGTCCTCGACGTTCCAAATCATGATGAAAGGCTGTTTTTGGTCTTCGTAATGTACAAGCGTCCTCTCAAAGAAATTATGCACCAGATGAGCACATAATGGTGATGGAACATCAAAAGAGCTAATAACGGGCTGATGCTCGTCCAACATCCGGGGACCTTCTCCATGATGGTATCTAGAGATTCATTTTGTTTTTATTGTTTGGTTTGTTCATTTCATGTACTTGTAAATGTAGTTGATTCTTCTAGTTGTTTACAATCAGTTTAGTTTCCTATTTTCAATACAAAATTGGGTTCTAGAACCTTCTTTTGTTCGATTCCATTCCATTGATGTTAGCTTGTTCCTGTAGTCGAGTTGGTGTATGTTGGCTGAGGCTAGCTAGCTGGTCAGCCAAGAGTAGGTCATCGTAGTCGACCGACTCTTATCTCTCTCTTGTCCTCTGTTGGTAGTCCCAACCTAGCGAAATCACCTATTCTCTTCTTTCTGTCTGTCCCCAGGGAGTACGTTCCTCCTTGGTTTCCAACTAGCACGTGTGTTGTTTACTTGCTCCACAGCTGGTTCTCATTCACACGCGCTGGTTTTTCCCTTGACTCTCTTGGCTCTGTCTTCTTCTTCTTTTACTTATTTCATCTTTTAATTTCCTCTCGCTCATTTCTAACGGGTTTTCTCTCGAAACTGAAGGAAGATTCCAGAATATTTCTTTATATTCTTTGTTCAGGTTTCCAGTTTTTTTTCAATTAGGATCCTCAAATAGCCTTGCTTCCAAAAAACCATGGAAGCTTTGTTGAAGGGACTTTCTGAAGGGGCTAGGAACTGTCTTGAGCTGGTTTGGATGGGAAAACTCGCGTCCTCTATCAATAAGCCTTTCATTATGAAGCTTTAATAGCTTGGGTTGGTCACACCCAGCCACTACTTGACTGTGGGATGAAACAGTCAAGTGTAGGCAAAAGGACACAGGCACTGACACTCTTGATTTGACAGAAAGGCCCCTGTAGTCAAAGAGGTCACAGAGGTTAGAAAGATGGAGAGCATAGCAGAGACTGCTTTGAGATTTGCGATGTCCATAAACGACAGAGATGCAAAAAGGCAGGCAAAGGGTGTAAACTGGCTCACCCAGAATGGTGTCCCAAACTTAGAGAGTTTGGCCTTCTCAAATTCAATGAGAAGGGCTGTTCCAAACAGGGATGTAGCTTTTTCCACCCATTTATTGTCATGAGATCTTTGAGGCACAAGGTATGCCTCAATTTCAAATGCACAAAGGCCCATCTCAGGGGCACTAGGAGGAAGAGACAGCAGTTGTCTCAACCTCGTTGTCAAGTCTCTCAACAGACTTACCCCACCCCTTTCCTCTCTCCTTCCCTATTTCCCTCCCCTTGTTCCCCTCCCTCTCCTACAACCTCACCCTCAATTCCTTTAACCTCTCTTCTTCCCAAACTTTGTAGCCCTAAGCCTCCCTCTGGTCGCCATGAGCCCCACGCATCTTTTAGATCGTATGCTCAGGTGGCGGCCAGAGTTCCTTCTCCCTCTTCTCCTCACCTTTTACCCTCTCCTCAAAGGTTCTCTTATCCTCCACCTAAAATTAGTTTTGTCCAAAAACAGGATTTTTTAAGGTTAGAGAGCCTAGTCAAAGACTTGATAGCTCTAGTCCATCGAAGGGCTATCTGCCCATAAAAGGGATTTATTTGGAATGTGCATTGTCTTATATTCCAAAAAAGACAGCACAAAAGTTAAGATCTTAGAAGAAACTAGCCGTTGAGAGAGAAGATTTCATTCATCTCTATAACAGAAACCTGGCTTCGGCCAGGGGTCTTAGATGAAGAACTAACCATAGTTGGTTTCAACTTAGTTCGTTGTGATAGGATACGCCCTGATAATCCCATATTCCCACATGGGGCGTATGCCTATACGTTAGGAATGATTGCACATTAGTCATGTACAAATGTCGAATGGAGAAGTAGAGGTCTTAGTTTGTCATATCCAAAGGCTTGATTTGTCTATTGTAACAATGTATAGACCCCCTTCTTGTTCAGTAAGCTCTTTTATGTCAGCTCTCAAATTCACTGGAAATGAGTTGGATAAGGCAGTCTGCTCGAGAGTTTTTTGTAGGGGACTTTAATTTTCCGGCTAGCGTTGTAGAGTGGGAGGTTAGTCCTGATGGGTATATTCCCATTTCGAAATCGACATCTCAGTCGTTCGAAAAGCTGGAGGAATTTGCGATCTTGCGCAATCTCTCTCAGCATGTTTGGTGTAACCACTAGAGAGAATAGCGTTCTCGACTTGGTCTTTTCCAATGACCCTGATCTGATCCAGTATGTCCATGTGACGCCTAGTAATCTGTCAGATCATCATGTTCTCGAGATAGGGTCGACCATTACTCAAAAGCCGGCGTGCTCTAGAGTAAGACCGCCAAAAGGTCGGTCTGGCTAAGTTCAAATTCAAAGATGAACATTGGCCGTTGATTATAGAAAGGTTAGGGGAGCTTGATCTCATTTCAATGCTGAAAAATGAATCGTCCATAGATGTAGCTGTAGACAAAATGATTTCTAGTTTTTGAGGACGTCTGTTCCACTCTAGCAATCTCTGAATGTGTTCCACCGGGCGGGACACATTCTAAAATTCCGAAGTATAGGAAGAAATTGTTCAAAAAGAGTTGCAAACTAGCAAAAAGGCTCCAGAGCAATTTGAATCCAGTAGTTGTGGCTAGCCTTCAAAGAAAGTTGGATTTAATCCAAGGTAGAATCAAGGCCTCCATTGAGACAGATCAGTTGAACAAGGAAAGCAGAGTTGTTCAAGAGGTGAGGTCGAATCCGAAGGCTTTTTTCTCTTTATGCAAACTCTAAGAGAAAGATCAAAACACCTGTAGGGCCTTTGAGGTCGATGGGGAAGCCATAGAACAATGTAGGGACTATGGCCAACATACTTGGAGATCAGTTCTCTAGTGTGTTTTCAACTCCACTGAGTTTAGGAGCAACAGTCCATTGCTCTATTGATGAGCTTGTTGGGACTGGCAAGGTTTGTCAAGCTGAGCATTTAGATGATCTTGTAGTCACAGATCAGGACGCTTTAGAGGCCATCAGGGACTTGAGACTCTCGAGCTCCCTGGCCCTGATGGGGTGACATCTCAGTTTCTGATGAGATGCTCACTGGTTCTTGCTCCTGTTTTCTCGTACTTGATGCGTTGCATCTTGGACCAGGGCAAGTTCCCTCTTCTCTGAAGGTAGCTCATGTTGTTCCAATTTTCAAAGGGGGAGATAAGTCACTCCCCAGTAATTATAGGCCGATCTCTCTCACTTCGAATATTGCGAAGGTGTTTGAGAAGATCATGAAGTTCAAACTTGTTGAATTTCTTTGATATTCATGAAGTCCTTCCTCCTAGCCAGCATGGGTTCCGAGCACATTTTAGCACGGTTACCCAACTGATTGAACATATAGAGCAGGTTATTGAGGGGCTGGAGAGTCATGAATCAGTCGATGTAGTTTATCTCGACTTTGCCAAGGCCTTTGACAAGGTAGATCATGGCCTTTTAGTTAACAGGCTCCATGAGATTGGGATCCAAGGCAAGGTTCTCAATTGGTTAAGAAGTTTCATTTGTGGTAGGAAACAATTAGTTAAGGTTGAGGGATCTCTTAGTGACATACATGATGTCAAGTCGGGTGTCCCTCAGGGCTCCATTTTGGGCCCTCTCCTTTTCATTATCTCATTGCTCCGCTTCAGAAGCTTGGTAGTTGTAATGTCAGTATCTCTTCTTATGCTGATGACACAAAATTGGTAGTTGGTAGGAATGGTCAGAACTCCGGTTGTCTGTTAGAGGTCCTAGATCAAATCTACTCCTGGGTTGTTGCGAGTAACATGGCACTGAATGGAATGAAATTCCGCTCAATGACCTTTGGGTCGACGCCATTAGACACTCCACTATTAGATGATGAAGGTAAGGACATTGAGCAGGTCTCATCCATGAAGGATTTAGGTGTAGTCCTCCAAAATAATGGAAAGTTCGATGAGCATATCCAATTGAAAGTTGGTAAAGCTTTTCAAACATGTGGTTGGATATATCGCACGTTTAAGTCCAGAGATAGTATCACGATGCTAACTCTGTACAAGTCGATTGTTCAGCCGCATCTTGAATATGCCTCTCCCATTTGGGCTCCAATTAGTTCAGCAGGTTTGCAAAAGCTCGAGCAGGTCCAAAGATGTTTTTACTAGGAACATCGGAGGATATGAGAGAGCTCTCGTATTGGGAGAGGTTAGAAAGGTTGGGATTAAACAGTATTCAGAGAAGGTACGAAAGGTATCTGATATTGTACGTTTTCAAAAGCATTCATGAGCTTTGTCCCAACCCAGGATTTAGGGTCAATTCTAGTGACCGTAGAGGCTTAACGTGCGTTTGAGAGCACCCTCAAGCCCTCGAGAATCCAGGCTAGTTAAAACAATGAAGTCCAACTCTCTTCTTTCTCGGGCTCCTTCATTGTTCAATTTGCTGCCCTCAAATATTCGTAGGGTTTATGTAGGGGTTGATCCAGTAGCAAGATTTAAGTCAGACTTGGACAAGTTTTTGACTAAAATTCCGGATCAACCTTATATTCAAGGATTAGCCAGATCAGCCAATTCTAATTCGTTGGTCGATCAAATAATATATATAAATAAAAGTAAAGTATAATAAATAATCTTCTCGTCTTGAACTGCTGGGATTCCAATCCTGGTAGCGGTAAGGAAGTCCGCAAAAAATTAAAAAAAAAAAAAAAAAATCTAGAATTACAGGCAGTGTGAAAAAAGATACATTTCTAAGTCCTCAAGATATCCAAAATATCAAGGAAATTATCATTGTGGGATATATCAACCAT
>NC_081447.1:8197012-8207344 GCF_007210705.1 Tigriopus californicus | reverse complement strand
TCATTTTTTCATGACTTGCATTTGATCGGTTTGTTTGACTTTCTAGCCGACAATAAAGCAACATGATTTTCATCATAAAGGAAACAAACTCAAACATATTCATCACACTGAGCTACAGCCAATTCCAGGCAGCTTTCTCAATCAAAAGCAATGTTATTGTAGTAAACCTGCTGAATAACCAAAGTTATGTTCAAAATGCCTCTAAAGCTATGTCTGAATATCGAAAGCATGTATTATCTCTCATTTTAAGGATTCTTCTCAGTTTCTTTTAGATGGAAATGTACAAACTGTCTAATCGTATTGACAAAGAATGTCTGTTAAACTACAACTAAAGTGTTCATCAATCAATCAATTAATTAGGCTTGAAATTTAATCAACAACTCGAGATCAGACGTGGGAGAAGAAACTGTGTGCATTCAGCCAGTTGAACTCGAACCGGGTGGCCCTTGTATCTGTACTTCCTCGAAGATTAGCCACAATACTGAACTAGTCAGTTGACGAGGAGAATGGGTGCTCCTTAAATCAATGGTCTCTACCAACTTTGTTTGGATTAGGAATTAACAGGGAGAACAAACAACGAATTGTTCAAGATTTTTTTTGGAACTCATCATTATATGTAGTACTCGTACATAATGTGGCAATGATTCGTGACCCTTTGGAAATCTCAGAGAATCGTAAGGATATCTACGCGACTTAAGACATCTGGAGGATCCATTTCTTTATCATTCTACTTGAGGCATTGCAAAAGCATGCGTGTACAACCGAAGCCTTGCACATTGCTCCTCGATAACACATATACGTAGAGGCCCCATCAAATCAGCTAGCCAATGCCAAACGAAAGGCATTCTCCGCACTTGGTTTAAATCCATTCCGGCGACTACGCATTCAGTACCAGTAGTGCAAGGCAAGTGAATAGTCAATCAATAAAGACTGAATTTTCCCTCTCTCCGGAATGGGAGACTCTTTCAATATCAGCTTTTTTCATCAACTTGAATGCCATTTATCTTGGCAAGAAACTCGGACGACGATTAGCCCGATTTTCATTATACAGTGCCATCCGTACATTCGTCCCCTCTTGTGCACAACGAATATCGTATATGTAAGCAAATGGTTCATTCAACGATTGATATAGCCGAAAGAATGGTACATTGATGAACCATTGCAATCAACTAGAAGATAATTGTTGGGAACCCTCGCTTAGAGGCACGTGCAGTTGACTTCATCAGCCATTCATCCTCAGTAAGCCACCGATCCGTCGCAACCATCAGCCTGGGCAAAGTACGTACTGTTGGTGCTTCAAAATTCGTGCTAGCTGTGTGGTTAACGATACTTCAGCGAACAATGGATGTCCTCCTGTTTTAAAGCAAAATGGATTTGATTTGAAATTGGGCACCAACTATTCACTTGTAAAACGGAGGAGCTCTCAGGCATTTTTGGGGGCTACTCGAATTAGTTTTGTCAGTCATACATTGGACTTGCTAGCACGAAAGAAAATGCCTTCAAGCTCCAAACCATACCCGAAATGCTAAGGGTATTATCCGTAGTTGAGATGCTGGTCCTCTCCTTTATTTTGAAGGATGACATCCAGAATGAACAATGGAAGGCTTCATCCATGTATCTGCTGCATTCGAGGAGGAGAACCATTCCAAGGTGGAAGCGTTGTTTTTGTATGTTCTCTGGTTCCATAGCTCCTTAGTTCCAACCAATCTCTGGCTTGCTCCACCCGGAATGAGTCTGAACCTCTCGGAGCTAAGGAAGGGTGGTGGTGAGTCATCATCAGCGCTCGCCAGCTCCTTGCTCACCAACAGAAGCTAGCTCTCTTCCAAAGGCGGGTTAGTACGAGCGGGAGGGACCTCATCCTCGTCCCTCTCCCCTTATCCTCGACATTTGTGGGCTACCCGTTGAGACTGTTCGAATCTTTTTCCGCTGCACTCTGGCCAAGGAGATAAAGCAGAAGCGTATCGAAATCCTCTCCGTCCCTTCGTCCCACAGGAAAGAACATCTAAGCTCGAATCAAGCGAGCTCTTGAGCGTCCACATGATAACCATTATGTGTCAAAACCGGTCCCATCAATATTTGACTACTGAACGTGCTGAAGCCTACGAAAGCCTAGGAACGGTATTCGCCTCGGAATTTCGGCTTCCAATTACAAACAGATTGAATACTTGGCACATACCACGTACTTTGCTTAGGCAGTCTCCAACCTTTCAAACCCAATAAAGGGGGGGGGGGGAGGAACACCTCGACTACCCAAGGATATTTGACATTCCGATAATTATTTCCGCTTGCCGTTCACTTGGAGCCCACAAAAAATCGACGGAAGTATATGTTGGATGACTATTTAAAAATATTATATCGAATGCCGAATCCCAAGGTGCTATATGATCCCCGTGAAAAATGTCAAACGACGCCTTATCAAACAACCATCTGTGTAGTGCTCAGACATACTTAGCGTCGTCCTCTTTTTTCATGACTTGCATTTGATCGGTTTGTTTGACTTTCTAGCCGACAATAAAGCAACATGATTTTCATCATAAAGGAAACAAACTCAAACATATTCATCACACTGAGCTACAGCCAATTCCAGGCAGCTTTCTCAATCAAAAGCAATGTTATTGTAGTAAACCTGCTGAATAACCAAAGTTATGTTCAAAATGCCTCTAAAGCTATGTCTGAATATCGAAAGCATGTATTATCTCTCATTTTAAGGATTCTTCTCAGTTTCTTTTAGATGGAAATGTACAAACTGTCTAATCGTATTGACAAAGAATGTCTGTTAAACTACAACTAAAGTGTTCATCAATCAATCAATTAATTAGGGCTTGAAATTTAGCTCAACAACTCGAGATCAGACGTGGGAGAGAAACTGTGTGCATTCAGCCAGTTGAACTCGAACCGGGTGGGCCCTTGTATCTGTACTTCCTCGAAGATTAGCCACAATACTGAACTAGTCAGTTGACGAGGAGAATGGGTGCTCCTTAAATCAATGGTCTCTACCAACTTGTTTGGATTAGGAATTAACAGGGAGAACAAACAACGAATTGTTCAAGATTTTTTTGGAACTCATCATTATATGTAGTACTCGTACATAATGTGGCAATGATTCGACCCTTTGGAAATCTCAGCGAATCGTTCAAAGCAATATGGTGTGTCGGTGGTCACGGTCCAGGGCTCTTTTGCGATGTGAAACTCTTGTAGAAGTTAATTATTAGCAAAACTTGCAAACAAACAGATTCTCGTGGGCTTGGCTCCAATCCCAAGATTCGAATAGAGGAAATGCGTTTTCTGACCTTCAGCACTGGAAAGCACCCACTCGAGACAATCAATGACAATTAAAATGAGGATCCATGATACACCCCAGTATGGTTGACGCAAGTTTGACATGAAGACTGATTGTTCTGGATTGGACTGGAATGATGAATGTTGCTGAAAGCAGGCATGATATAGTGGTTGGTTGCTTGATGAATGGTACCTCATCAAAACATGTTAGGCACATTCCAACCTCGAGGGGGTGCAAGTTGAGTGAATAATGAGGGGAAGAATGTAACGAGCAATTACCTGATGCGACCATATACATGTACATATTGTGCATATAAATGGAAGGGACCCTACACACTACAAACATGTCCAACCACATGTACTACTAGAGAACAACAGCCACTGTTACCAACACGAATACATTCATTGGCATGTCTAAACCATATTAGCCTCGAAGGCCTGCTTTCATTGGAGAGTGAGTGGTCCATCCGAAGGAAGGAACAGCCGGATTGTTCCCTCTTATCCCCCTTCTTCTTGCCCAACTGACACATTCAACATGCACGCTTTGGCATCTTCGACATTGTACACACACACACACACATTGTGCATTCTACATCAACTCGAAGTTTCTCGGTTTATGGACAATCTTCTCACTTTGGACTGTTCGTACGAGAATATCATCATATCAACCCGACAACACGCTTTAAACTAATATTGGTCATGTCGGCAGGAGTATGCTGTTTCTTTTACTTCACAAGCCACTCACAAAAGCCCAGCCTAAAAGGAATTTTGTTTCCTAGGACTTTTTGGGTGGAGCCCTTCAACGACGGCAAACAACAACAATGTAACGTAACGCGAGGAAGCTATTAGCCAATCAAGTAAATTGTTCATAAAAGTGTAAATTGGATGAAATGGTTTTCGGAGCCACTCTCCCTGGACCTTTGTCGGATGGAGTGGAGGAATTGCTTTTTATTGCCTGGGCACAAGCTTGCCCTATCCAATCTAGTCACAACAGAAAGAGGAACGAATGATACAATAACAGTTGCAACAAAGTCGTCAACAACAACAACGATAACAAGAACTGCACTTTAAGAACAACAACACCAATCGTGTTTCTGTTCCAAAGTCTGATCCAAATCTGACAGTCAGGGTAATGCTAGAATCGTACGTGTCCTTGTGTTCTTGTGTTCTTGTCATAACCCAAGACGCTACTGTACACTTTTTAATGTTTGATATTCGTGCCTGTTTTTATATATCACAGATTCCATGAGAAAATCTTCCCTTTTAACAGCATCACGACGGTTGATTGCTCCAGTATTCGGCATAATTGACCAATTGACCAAGTTTCTTTGAGTAAATAAATGAAATCCTGACATTATGTACGTACGGGCTAAGGGTTTTAGAAAGATAATAGTGGTTAACAACTGGGTAGCCTGAAATGTAAACCATACCATATTCGTAGCACCTAATATCAAGAATGCCTGGAGTTGATGGTGTCTGACAAAACAGGCTTTTCCAATCACAATTGGATCAGCCTTGTTTTAGCTCACCGTCAAGATCAATCTCGAATCAACTGGGATTAACCTCCAGCCAAATTGGCTTAGCTTTACCCGCACAGGGTGTTAAGTAAGTAAATAGCATGGGCCTAAGGAGCTAGTTCAAAGATATGGGAAGTCTTATACGCCACGCGAGTAAGAAATAAGACCACTTGACTTCATCGTCTTCAAGTCAACCGCTACCATAAACCTCTAACCACTGACCTCTTACCTATTTTGTTATTCGTGGTGACCAGCACTTTGGCAGTTGGATTGGCAGCATTGACGCACTCCTTGCATTCAAGGGCGCAACACTTTTGAACCGAAGATGATTGGATCATCTTCCACTTACGAGAGTCCTGGCCACGCTTAGGAAGAGTTCGTCATTTTGAAAAGAAATACAAAGCCAAAGCAAAGCCAGGCACGCGCACGTGGAGTGGAGGAAGGCAAACTGTCAATTATCCACCAACGAACTCAGTGGACTTTGCCTACTCTGATCCGCCTCTTCGAAGTTCACTTGGGAATATGTTGGCTATAAGTTCCACCACCCAATGATGATTGCCTTAATGATTCTCTTGGATAGACGCATGGAAATCCTTGGACCAGCTCACTGGTGTCATCCCAAAGCCATGCTGCTTCACTCAAGACCAGTAAGTAGACTGACTACAAGCGAATGGATTCAGGGAACTCAAACGAGGGAGCAATGTTCCAAACCTACCCAACCACCCGCCCACCAACCAACCAACCAACCAACCAACCAACCCATCAACCAGTCAACCCACCAGGCAGTCATCTTGGTTCCATGGCACAATCCAACAGAACACCGACTGAAGCACCGAGCTAGGGATAGGAAGGCGCGTGCAACAAACTGGTTCCTTGCATTTTAAAACTATAATCAAAAAGTTGAAAAATTTTCCTTGGAAATGAAAATTAAGATTCAAAACCGTTTGAAAGCAATTGATCCATATAGCAACCACTTATGAAACCCGTTAAAAACTTCATTTGGTGGAAGCAATGGGAGGTGTCAATTCCAAACAGGGTGATAATGACACTTTTTATTTGATAAAGAGATCTGCTCCCATCACTAACAGAGCTAACCTGGACAAGAGAAAGATCGCTTTGGTTAATTATCTCAAAATTTGTTATTCGTTTAATCCTGGCGTTTAACACAAAATTAGATCAATTCTTCACAAAATAATGGTTTTTTTTGACTTATTTCAGGCCTCTGAGTTGGGTTATTAAGTCAGTTCAGAAGCACTTGAATGTATAAAAAGTAACAAAATAAGCAATCTCTCTACATAAAGGTCCCGCCGATTCCTTCCCGGTCAGTATGACAAACCCTAGCTGGACCGCTCCTGCGTTCGCCTCCACTAGCTTGTGCGTGGAATGACGCGATCCAATGGCAGAGGAGGAAGAAAGAAAGCCCTGTCTGAGCTCGAAGAAGATCGAGCAAGAGGATCCACGGTTTCACAACACAAAAAGAACCTGAAAACAGAACGAACAGGGAGAAGAGATGAAGGTCCATGCTGTGCTTGATTCAGCCGTCAAGGGGGCGAAGGCATCCTTAGTGCATGTGCAAGAAGATGGTCGAAAACGACGGCGATGGAGAGAGAGAGAGAGATCCTTTTCTAGAGAGAGCATCTCCCGTATTTGCCGTTCTCTTCTCATGCGTGTGCTCAAGGTACCACGATATCAGCTCACTACCAATGACTCGACGGCCTTACGTCCTACATGCATGCAGGAAGAGCGCGACTTGGGCTCGCGTTCTTGCGCGGCTCTCGCGGGTCTCGCGGCCTCAGTTCCCAAGGAGCCTCTCTTAGACCATGGATTCCTTGGACTAGGACAGAGGAAAAAGCCAACGCATACACATCACATTTACGGAGGAACAGGGAGGCTCTTCCCCGATGCTTCTTATGCCCCTCTATCCTCTCTCATGGCGAAGGTTCGATTCCTTTCGTTTGTGACGATGACGTAAATGCAAGCCACTGAGACAGTGACAAAGAAAAATAGAACCATAGAAACAAAGAAGGAAAGAAGAAAAGACACAGAGACAGAAAACGAGGTACTCGAGAGATGCCTGAGTCACACTTACGACTATGAAGCAGTACTAAATTATGATTGCAAAAAGGTTTATGGGACAACTATGGAGGTTTTGTCTGTTTGGTTAGCCCGCTGTCAGGGATTGAAGAGAATTTGTTGCACCTAGGCAGATTCGAGGGTAACAACCTTAACAAGCTATGTTGTCAAAAGCTTATGTAGCTGACCAAGAGCAGGCCGAAAATTCGAATTTTATGTAGTGTTTACAACATCACTTTGGTCACATCTCCTGAGTTCCCTAAGTATAGTTTTGGTCTCAAATTTGTTTATCTGTTCAACAAGATTTTGTGGTCGCGTGAACTGCTTATTTGGAGTAAAGTCCACGATTAGGAGATAAAAAAGTTTACTTCCGTTCGCAGTCCACATCTCTCTGGAAGTCCGTGCTTCAATATACTCAACAAAGTGGACCAAACTGTCCAGCTGTCGGGAGTGTCGAATCCAATCTCTGTCCTACTGACCAACATCTACACGGGATTCTCTTGTTCCAATACTTCTGGTGAGGGCCTATCCCCCTAACACTTCGCTTTTGTTGGCCTCCCGCAAGGAGGTCCAGTTTCGCCATCCCCTTCAACTTATATGTATCTGACATGCCAAAGCCTTACCATTCATCATCATTCCTCAAAAAACACCTTCATACTCATACGCAAACTATATCACCTTCGCCCAACCTTCATTTGCAAACCACCTCAACTCAACAATAATCAAGGCCAGAGTCAGGATCAGGATCGAATTCATTTGCAACAGACTTCTCGTCAAGAATGTCCCTCTTCCATGAACTGTTCAACTTTGCCGAACCTACATTATTATTTTTTCTATTTCTGTTTTTCTTGCAGACTTCCTTACCATTACTGGGAATGAGATCCCGAGCAGTCCAAGGTGAAAGAGTGATAAATCTTATTTTTTTAGCTCACAATTGACAAAATATCCGATTTACCAACGAATTCGAGTTGGCGGATCTGGCTAGCCCTTGAATGTAGGGTTGATCAGGAATTTTGTTCAAGAATTTGCCCAAATCTAACTTAAAGGAGGCTACCGGATCAACCTAAACTTTCTGAACATTTGAGGGGAACAAATTGTACAAGGATGGAGCCCGAGAAAGATGAGAGGTGTACTTCATTGTTCGAACTAGCCTGAATTCACGAGGGCCTAAATTTTGAGATGCTCTCAAAACGGTCACTGCAATTGATCCTAAAACATGCGTTGGGAAAAGGCTCATGGAGACTTTTGAATCCGTACAGAATCAAATCTCTTTATTACCATCTACTACTTCGAATTACCTCTACGACTTGCACTCTAAAATCCGTTGATTCCACATTCACCAAATTCCTCAAGCGACACATGTGCCTCCCTTAAATGTTAATAATGCAAGGACTCATTTTATATATGAAACCGAACCCTTTTTCAACAGTGCGATGTCCAGACACAACTTGCCTTTTCTGCTCAAGTACATGCTAACAATTTACTCTCCTTGATCACACATATCTTCGGAATTTCGGTGATCAACCACATTTTTTCCGGCTCCCACCAAAATTCCGCCAAAAAATGGAAGGTGACAAAAGAATTGTCTAATTCGGGTCATCCATTCCTCTGCAAAATCTAGATTTTCATCCCTTGCCACAATCAACTTGTATATTGCGTTTCCATGGAACCACGAGTCGTCTCCATCAGGCCAACAGAGCTATGCATACGTACCATAGAAAACCATAACTAGAATGCTTAAGTTCAACAGGAGCTGTACCGCATGAGCATGTTTTCAGGTTAGCTGACGCTGGTGGAAAAGCGACAAAGATATTTCGTGAAATCTCGCTTCAGGCAAGTTGAATTATCATCATGAAACGTTTGTTATTCCTCTTTAATCTTTCTTTCTTTTGAATCTTACAAATATACAAGTAGAAAGAGTGGCAGAATAATAAAAAAACATGCTTTTTAGGGCATAATACACGTAACATGTCAAAAAAAGATTTGGACATCAGTAGAGCAAATCATGTACTCTATTGATTGCCCTTGTTTAGCAACGCATCTCGAAAATCTCGAAAGTGTAACAAAATGTATCCGAAATTGCAACGCAATGATGAGGCATTCGGGATTTCGTTTCAATCTCCCAACAATGTGCTTGAATGTGGGCGACATGATTGCGCCTATACATAAACAAGGTAATTCCGACACCTCTGGAGGTCAGCCTGAACCCAGGCTTGTTCCTGGCGTTTCAGTTAAGTGTTTCCACCACATGGATGAAAACTTTAGCTTGAGCCCCATTTTAACCTCTTCAAAATTTGTTCTTAAAAATGTGGTCGGACAACTTACTCAAACCCATTTTATGAAGCGTGCTGGACGAGAGCAATTGCTTGACAAGAGTCTTATTAGGGTTTCTACTCTGAATTTGGACGAGCCGTCAACGATTCAAATTTGCACAATAGTTGTCCTAAGTAATTTACAACGAATGGAACATTTTTTCCACCAGCGACAGCTGAGACGAAAGCATCCGATCGCAGCGCCCTTGATCGATCTATATATGAAGTTATCTATGGTACATGCGTTCCCAGCTAGGTATTCTTTTTCAGTTCAGTTACCAGGACATTCTTCAAGCAATGGGGGCTTGGGTCAATAGCTAGAGCTCTCCACCGCAGATAGTACTGACCCCTCGTAGGTTGCACCCATAGATACCATAGAACCATAGATTCTAGTTATGGTTTTCTATGGTTGCACCTCACCCGGCCAACAAAGCCAGCCATCATAGATATGCAAATTCCGAATTCCGATAAGCATGTTTTTTCCGTGTTCGGTATCAGATTGGTTCTCATCTGTGGGTATAGCTAGCATCTAAAAGTTTCCTTGAGAAAGGTCGCAGAAGAGATTCGAACCGGTGACCTCTCTCTTGCCCGTTGGGTTACTATCTTTCAAACAGTCTAGGTTGATGACAATATATTCTACACTTGGTAACCCTGAGCCTAGGATCCTGGTTGGACCTAGGGACCCTGGATTCAGAGACGCCCGAGGTTTGACAAGCGGCTGCCTAGAGCATCTTTAGTTGGACACACAAAATTGAGGGGATAGACATCTAAATCATTCTCAATGAAAATCGATCTGAATGAATCAATGAACTGAAAGACCATTACCAAGAGGCAGGATTTATGACACTGATTTCAATATTATCCATTCACATGATGTTTTATGGTAGCGTCCATTTCTTCTTCTACTGTATGTAAATTTTTGGCCATTTTGACCTTAATTATTCCGAATCTATTAAATTTTGATCGCATATAAAGCACCAAAAGATGATACACGCTGCCCAATACATCCAAAATCTTAAAAAGTGGAGCACTAGCACTTTTTGAGAGTGGTAGAACAAGTAAAAACAAAGAGAGAGAGTGGTGGATACAGTATCATGTTGCAATAATCAATCTTTGAAATTATGATCATCCACTTGCTTGTTATCTCAAAG
>NC_081447.1:8184376-8196140 GCF_007210705.1 Tigriopus californicus | reverse complement strand
GCCCGTCTTTGGACTTGTTTCTTCCGCCTCAATTCAGTGGAACCGAGTGGTGGAAACTTGTCAGTTGGATATCCAAGGGAAGGAACGAGGAACAGACAGAAGGAACTCTCCGTGCACTGGCTCTCTGGGCTCTGAGTCGTCATTGCCAACATTTGGGTATAAATCCGGATTATCTCTTAACACTCGCACGAGCCCGTACTACTGGTATAGCAAGTACCAAGTACACTAACAACGACGACAACAACAACTCGTGGAACCGACAACGGTCGAATGGTGGCGAGCACCCTTTACGCCACATGAACGAATATGATGGGATTTAGAATGTTGACAAACGCTCAAGTTTTCAAACTATCGCAGCATTTATCCAATTTTTGAGGCCTTGTTTGCCAACAAGCTCCCCAAAGATCAAGAACTTGGCACCCTGGGACAAACATGAAAGTGCGAGGAAGAGCTCGATATTTTACAATCAAAGATAAGCGAGAGAAATATAACCAAATTAATGCCAAGTGTTTGGTTACATGGTGAGCGAGAATCATATCAACCCAAATCCTGACCTAGGAAAGCCCCGAGGAGGCGGCGTTCTATCTAGCCTTGCCCAAGGACACTCACTCACTCACTCATTCACTCACTTACTCACTCTCTCACGCGCTCACTGTTGAGGAAGACGAGAGTCGGACATCAAAACTTAAAGAGGTCGTAAAATTTTAAACGTGGTGAGCATGTCAACTCAAAATTTCTTCATCCGTTCACTCAGGCTTGAAGCCACCGACCGCCTCGAGGACCCACAACACTAGTGCGATGCTCGGGGTCATCCCCCAAGTGGCCTTCGTGATGCTTTACAAGTCTTTGAGAGTGGATCTTCCCATCATTTTAGTTTAAGTCCTTTTAAGCATGCATGGTTGCTTCATTTCCCGCTGCTTGGGAACAACCCACTTCTGCTGGAGGCTGAGTTCCGTGGGGGGAGAGGTGTACTACTGTGTACGTTATGTGCGTATGTGTGTATGAGTGGGTGTCCTTCTTTGAGGTCCGCTGGTCCGAGGGTCTAAGCTTGATGAATGGTTAAACTTGGAACATTGAGGCCAAGTACGAAGACTGACTGGGTATTGAGCGACCGAGCGACCGAGCGACCGAGCGACCGACCCAGTGTGTGTGCGAGTGTGAGTGAGACAGGGAAGAATAACCCTTTCGTCGCATTGGAGGAGAAAGAGGAAGCATTCGTACGTAACCGGTTTGGGGTTAGGATTGGTTGGATGCCTAACAAGCACTTACCAAATGAGTAGGTTATGAGCCTGAGATTTGTCCTGACTCACCTTTTGCATGAGCGAACATCATTGGCCTTAGCTAGCTTGGTTTATAGGGTTCTGGATTCATTAGAATTGCGCTGGGCTGCCCTCTTAACGTCGTTCAATCTCGAAATTATTACTTGAATAGACCTACTCATAGTTGTCCAAAAGTATAGATATGAAAGTTGGCGGATGGTCATTCATTCAGCCTGCGTCTAGTAAGTATTCCAAGAAGGAAACTTTTCTCTGGACAATGAAGTTATCTCATTCTTGGTCAAAGTGATGAAGACGGACAAAGTTTGGCATCAATTAATTAGTGCCACTGGCACTCTGGGCCTCACTCAGCCTTCCGCCTTCCACCCTCCTCTTTCCATCTTACGATCCTTCATTCTTTAAACGACGTTAGATGACCCACATTGCTTCTGAACACGGCGAGGCCACTTTCCCCAAGCTTGAAGAGGCTTCAGCCAACATAAGCACCAGACAGATGACTTACCCTGCAACCCTGGCTTAGATTTTTTCGCTCCAGCCATTTCGAACTATCGTTCCCATCCACCAGATTTCTCACACCCTCAAGCCCATTCTCTAGCCACTTTTCCTCCAAAGGTTTTTGCCCTCAGTTGGATTGGTCAAATCAATTTTCTATTGTTTTGATTCCACAACAGATGATCATTCAGTGCAAGCAAGAAAAAACCGACATGATTGACACATAAATGCTAGATGGTGCCGCAGAGAAGCCTCGACGAGGAGGCTGGTTTAGACTTGCTTGTTCAAACTAAGGTTCCAACTTCCCCCCAAAAGCTTGTTCCAAGCTTATGTAAACAAATGGGCACCTGCCTATTCTTTTTTCTCCCCTCTCGGGCATAACTGGAACATCTCATCATGCATGTGCCACATCGAAACCATCTTGTTATAGATACATACAATGCAAGCAACCAATCGATGATGGTCCAACCCAAGACCCACATAAATTCAATGTGTGGCCGAGCCTCCTCGAGTGCATTGAAGGCCTCGATTGGGTTTTAGTGCTTACTACTGCTGGCTTACCTTTGAACCATTTGAATGATCTACTGGAGGATGGATTTTCTGGCCCAAGTTTGCCCGCAATTAGGTTGGCCGACAGCACTTCATCTTGACTAATATCTTGTCCGGGAAGTAGCTCGGCACTTTCACTCATGATCACCTTTCAATAAGTCCTGGAAGCACTTGTTAATATCCGGAAAGGCGTTTCTTCCTTCTGATGTTCTGAACTCGAGATGTCGGGGAAGTGAGACATGTTTGTTGAGTTAAATCCGCTCGCAGCTCATTTCCAACCCGAAGTAGAAGTGCGTGCGTGTTCTTACGTATATACATACGGCTCATGTGAGATCCTCCTTGGGATCAGTTTGAGATTGGCCAGAACACTCCTCCTCTTCCTCCTCTTCTTCCTACTCCTCCACTTCGTCTTTCTTCTTCTTCCTTTCCACAGCCATCCTCACATAATGCTGCCTTCAGTCCTTACAACTGTACGTTCGTTCACACTACGCCTCCAACTTCAGCACGATCCACTTAGTACTGTAGTTACGTTCAGAGAGCTTAGTGTACAGTATGTGCTCGTCGTAGTATATAGTGGACCTGAGAGCGATCTCATTGATATCAATTGAGCTCTCGGGGTATTATTCGAGTTGTTCGTGAGTTCGCTCAATCTGTTTATGCATACCCAGCTCATTTCGTTCCGACATTCACAAGTGCAAAGTGAGATGCACTCCCACTTGGCTGCACAATGCACTCCACAATATCTCATAGCACGCTAGTCTTATTCATCAAAACTCTTATTGGGGATGAACTCAAAACAATGAAACACCCCAAGGCAGCACTTCATCCTCAGTTGTGGCGCATTCCTGCCCTGACCCGTACTGAACTGAAAAAAAGTGCATGCTTCAAGGAGCAGTCTCAAGGGCACACAATTGCTGGAACTTTGTTTAGTTCAATGCAAAAAGCCTCGTTCCGCACGGCGGCCCGTCCGTTTACTCACTATGTCAATTCTTTGGGCTTATACCCCACGTACAGCGCAATAATTGCTCATTGATATTGTAAATGTGTACTGTTCTAGTACAACAACAAGGATGCACATGGGACACTTTGATATTGAAGCCAATCATTTTTGATTAAATTTGCATAGATTTGGGGTGATATTTCTGCATTGGTCGGTATTACTCGTGCGTACACTAGGGCTTTGGTGATCAAGTGTTCTGATCAACGAGAAATCCAAAAATCAATCTGTTTTTTGAAGGCTCACATATTTGACGGAATTCAATCATACTACATGAATACTGAGACTGAATGCTCGCTTCTGTCAATTGAGAACTGAACTCTCTGGCATTGATCATCGGGTGCAAACAAGAGCATTTGTCCCTGAAATATGTGTTTGGCATATGTGCAGGGAATATATGTGTACGTATATCCGTTTGACAGTTTTACAATTCCATCCAGGAATTGGCTTACTTATTATCTTTATGACTCCATCTCGAGAGGGCTCAAGAATCTTGGCGAAGACTCTTTGTCGTCGAAATTGAATCGCGACCGAATCAAGATTGAGATGTTTTTGTGCAATCGTTTATGATGATGAGTTTGGCTTACTTATGCGAGGGGCAAACCAACAGCAATGGCAACAAAACACAAACTGGACTCGGCTTCGGTTTTCAAGGATGCGAATCCGGTCTCGTCATACCGGAAGCGACTGTTTTCCTTGTAGCTTTTACTTTGCTTAGTTAGCTCTGGTTTAGGGGATTTATGCGTTCTTCTATCATAAAAATACTATTCCATACCTTGGCATTGTAACCCTGAAGTATTCAATCCATCGAAAGTGCCGATTTGACATGAGTACTTGCTTTCATGAGTACATTTAAGATTCATTAAGATTCATTAAGAATCGTGTGAGCATACCCAATAACCAACGATTTTTTCAATCAGCGTTGAAGGATATTGGCTTAGTTCTACCCGCTTCCTATTAACATTGACATGTCCCCTTCGTATATACAAATTATATTTATAGCTCCCACAAACATGTCTATTTATGGCCTTTGGTCTTTGCCCTTCTATCAGATGCAGAAGATTAGCCAGTGAAATGACGGTCGAAGATCAAAACGAATTTGTATTTTAGAACATTATCTAAACACTTGACAATTCGATTGCTTGTTCGTTGGGAAACTATGTCAACGATCATTTTCAATTGCAGTGCAAAGGCTGATTCATTGATGAGAAATAACCATGCATGAATGGCTTAAGAAACATGGTCTAACAACAAGAGAGTTGAGAAACGGCTGCTAGTCT
This sequence comes from Tigriopus californicus, assembly GCF_007210705.1. Lineage (NCBI taxonomy): Eukaryota > Metazoa > Arthropoda > Copepoda > Harpacticoida > Harpacticidae > Tigriopus > Tigriopus californicus. Next base: position 8,191,545 of record NC_081447.1, on the reverse strand, counting down.
AAACTTCTTCGAGAATATGGTTTTAGTTCGTTTTTGATCTTGGGCTTTCCTCTCGTTGTTTTTCCAAGTCATTAAGTATCGAGCCTGTTGGTCATCTTGTCAAGATTTCTCGATCTTTGAGGGAGAAGGCAAGCCGCAAAAACACACAGGGCCAAAGGGTTCTTTCTGGCTTAGCCAGACGAAGGCCAAACCAAAACAACGGAAACTACCTACTACCTACACGCACCAATCCACCCACCCAATAACAAACGGAGAGACGACGGAATGCAATTCACTTTTTCCCCACCCGACTGAAAAATACATCCTTGGTACGGTGCGACGATAGCTAGTCGCTTCGGAAAGGATCTCGAGGGCTTGGCCGAAAACTTTTCCGTTCTGAGGGAAGTTTTCCATGCCTTCTTGTTTTTGTCTCGTCCACGTTGTTCCCCCTCCAATCCCCTGTGGAAGAAACCTGGACCGATCGGGAGTTGGAGTGGCTCTCGTGTTCTGGGTGGTCGCCTGATCTAGCGTGATGGATGAATATCGCTCCGAGTCCCGGAGGATGACCGCCCGTAAGTGAATTATCATCGTGACGTCGCTCCGCCAATCGTCTTAATTTCCCCTGATGGACGAGCTGACCACGCTGGTGGCTAGACCACGATCGCGACAAGGTGGGCGAAAACGACATCCCATTGGCATCAAAGCGGCGAGGCGTCTCCATTAGGGCCCTCACCAAGGCTTTGTGCCTCAAGTGATGATGCTCTTTGTCCGAAGTCGTATCCAGAAGCATCTTTCTGTTGCTGTAGTTGCTACCGTAGTAGGGAACATTACGACTTCGCGGACGAGACGGTCGTCGCCGAGACTGCCGAATGGTATTTCCGACTAATTTCGACCACCACGGTGACTTTGATGGTGACTGATGATTTCTGAAACTTCGTCCCATCCCATGACGATGAGGTTGAGGCCTTATCTGGTGGAACAAATTTGGATGGATGGCCCTGCTGTACCGTACATCCGCGTCGGCCGTACAGCCGATGAGGTTGAGGCCTTATCTGGTGGAACAAATTTGGATGGATGGCGTAATAATGCTCCACGGCCGCCATTCGTTGCAAGTTGTTCAGCTCATGGAGCTCAGTAAGGGCGGGCAACGGCTCCACCACAAACTGGGGAGGAGGATTGTAACTCGAAAGTGGTTCATCCTCCTCGTATTGGCTTATGGAGAGCTCTTGTTCCAATGGCTGTCGCTCGTTATGCTCCATCAAGGCCAGGTAGTCCTCGTTTTCCCTCAATAGTTCCTCCATTTCTGCAGTGGAGTGGGGCTTGAATGTAGGTGTCAAAATCATGGGAACAGGATGAGATATGACTTGTTCCAGAGCATCGTGTCTGAAAGCACCGCTTTCCTTTTGATTTTGAGGAGGATCCACAGGATGAAATCCCGTCTCGAATCGAGGATTTCGGTCGGACGTTTTAAGGCTCCGAATAAAATTGGAACGGGTGAAGTTGGAGGACTGAACGACAATGGGGCTGTCATTGAGTGAGTTACTATAATGATGCTCGGTTGATAATGATGCTGAGTGTGGGGCGGGGATTGGTTTGGATGGTTCAAAATCGGGTCGAGGAGTGTGAGTGAACGTGTCTTGGAGAGTTTGAAGCTTTCTGTATCGATGTCTCCGGAACCTGTATCTTGGCGGCATTCCCGAGGCCACGTAATTCCACTTGGCTTGATGCTCTTCGGGACCGAAGGATTCCATGGTCTGCGACGCATATGGAGGCGATGGAGCCAAATCATCCGAGTCATAGAAATAATTTTGAATATCGTACGGGTGACGAGGGGGTCTTCTCAGAGATGCCAAGGGAATATAGTCGTCGAAGTGGTTGTAATCAGAGTTTGGCAACGGATGAACATGGTGATTATAGCGATGCAGGGGACGATACCGTCCATTTTTGGCCACTCCGAAGTTGTATCCCATTTGCTGTTGCTGTTGTTCCGGTTTATACTGGAGCATGTAATGTGTCTCATTCTGAACCCCCACTTCACGACAACTGATCACAGAGCCCGTAGCACCGCCCAACATTGCCCCACCCACCACCCCAGTAGCCAACATGGCTGCAATCGGAGCCAAGGGACCACCAACCATCAGTCCCGGTAAAGCAATCGAGGCTCCAGATCCTACCACTGCCGGGAGCATTCCTGGACAAGTGGACATCAAACCAGAATAGGCAGCAGCTCCAATACCACCCAAGGCCCCACCCGACTTGAAACCCATGTTGAAGCCGGGCCTGGCACATTCTGGCAATGCATGATCAATCAGTGAATGAGAACACTGGGGCCATGTGACGAGTAACAACAACAAGAGATGAAAGTCTCCTCCTCCACCCTGCAATTGAAATGATGAATGTTATTGTAGAGTCATTCCCAGTTACCTGTGAATCAAAGGGCCCACAATGATTGCTTATTGTGCGAGTATTTGAATGATGGATGTACTGACCATTTCAATGTCAATGAGCCCCAGTGTTAGGAGAAATTCTGATATTTGATCTTAGAGCGAACCACTTGAAGACTGACTACGATTGACTGACGGAACAAAGCTTGATGTCAAGCAACTAATCACCGTCGAGTTGAACTTAGTTGAGAGTCTTTCGTCTGCTAATTGTTGAAATACGTCAATCCTTGTTCGTGGAGCCATGTACCTGCGAATCAAAGGGCCCACAATGATTGCTTATTGTGCGAGTATTTGAATGATGGATGTACTGACCATTTCAATGTCAATGAGCCTCAGTGTTAGGAGAAATTCTGATATTTGATCTTAGAGCGAACCACTTGAAGACTGACTACGATTGACTGCCGGAACAAAGCTTGATGTCAAGCATCTAATCACCGTCGAGTTGAACTTAGTTGAGAGTCTTTCGTCTGCTAATTGTCGAAATACGTCAATCCTTGTTCGTGGAGCCATGGTAGGTTGTTGGAATGTCCTCTTCAAGAGTTGGTGAGGGTGGGTTAAAAGTGTATTTTTTTGTAACAAATGTCTTCAACGCACATGGAGCGCATTTCTTCGCGCTCAAGTGCTTTCTACCTCGTATCTGCTTACCTACGTGTACCAAGCTACAAGCATCACGCACGAGCCAACCACGGACTCGGCTTGATTGTCATCAAGATAAGAGACATTATTCAAGACAATGCTTCCGGAAACTGCGAAGGGAAATGAGCTAAACCATGAGTAGATTCACGCATTTGACGTTCGCCATAACACAAATCAAATTAGCCGTCTCAAGAGTGAAAGTGTGTAGCCGAGTTGAAGTTCAACCACGGTAAGAATGACATCTTCCACAGAGTTCAAGAGCTTGTGAGGATTGTAATGCTTTCAATGCAAGTTAAACCATGGTTGACACTTCCGTTATGTAAGTAAGCATACAACAAAACGTCAAAGTTAGTTGCTCAGCTCAAGTGGCAAGTCAAAAACAAAACAAAAATGTACGGGAAATGCGGGAGCAGGCTACTTCTACTTCAACGTACATCGAAAGGGCCCTACCTACCTATCTACCCCCCCCCCTCTTTGTCGCAAGATCATGAAAGGGATAACGATTCCAATTAGAATCATCAAGCTCTTCCGTGTTTGACCTGCAACGTATGCATCAATCGTTAATGATGAAATCTCGAGTATTAACAAATGAATGGAATGGAATGAAGATCTAAAAGTCTGGTATAAGGGAACAGTTCCTGGTTCAGGGACTCTGATGCTGTCAAGCGGCGTGTCTTCCTTTAAAATGCACGCTTCAGATTGGCACTAGGGCACTATGATAAATGAACAAGGATAACAAAGCAGCTTTCTATAATCTAAATCGATTCATCCATTTACGATACTTGATTAACTTCAACCAAATGAAGGCAAATTCGTACGCAAAGGAAAAGAAATACAAACTGTGTCAACAAACCCGTGCTTTTCTTCTGAATTTGATATTTGCATTTGACAGGGGTACAAAAGTATGGGCTTCTCTTTATGGACTTCCTTACCGTTGCGGGAAATGGAATCCCGAGCACTTTAGCACGAAAACATGGTCCAACATAACTAGCTTTATACTCATGTAATGATCCACCAACGAATAAAAGTAGTCTTAAACTTGAATGGAGGGTTGATCAGGAATTTTGGTCAAAACATTAAATCGTGCTGCAGGATCAACACCTTCATATTCCCTATGAATATTTGCGGGGGAAATAAGAGAGGAGGAATACATTGTTTGAACTAGCCGGGTTCCTGAGGGCTTGAAGCTGTTCTCTGAACCCCACGTTGAGCTTCGACAGTCAGTACAATTGACCCTAAAAACTGGGTCCAGACAAAGCTCATGAATGGTGTTGCAAATCTTCAACCCTGCTTAACAATAGCTGATAGGTAAAGTGAACCTTCATGGGTTCTACTTAAAGGGGCAACTCCGTTCGATTATTTGATTGTTTTTGTGTTTTTGCTAATATTTCCTCAATGGGTTGCATTTTACTTCGCTACCTTTAGCATATTTTATCAATAAATACAGGCTGGCCAGGTTTTCTTCAGCCGGCGATGCTAGTTCGTGTAAAATTGATGCTAAAAAAATGCTACTTGGAATTCGAAAATGCTAGAACAATGCTACTTTCTTAACAAAGGCATATTATTCATGGTGCTCATAAAGGATTTCAGTTTCATAATTCAATTATAATTGGCACTCTTTGAATGGGTATGTTCAGGCAATATTTGAAAATTAAACTGTTGGAAGAAAAAATTGAAAAGCACAAAAATCTGAAGAAAACCCTTGCAGTAAAAATTGATGCAGTTGTGTTTTTTGATATTCTCCTAATTTTGAAGCCTGAGACTTAGAAGGGGACACCAAAAAGTTACAAGTTTTATTTAAGCAAAAATGTGTTTTCAGGATTTGAACAAGGTTTTTTTTTACACAAAATTATAATTATTCTCATCGCCAAAAATGTTCATCTTGGGTTATCCTGCAAATAAGATAAATTGTTTTTGCGTCGTGCATCATACTTCAAAGTAGACATTAGCAAGGGCCACAATACGTTTCTTTATCCATAGAGCTCAATTGTTGAATCTATCTTGAAATTTTTTCGCTATTTTTGAATTTTGTCATTTGGTTTACCTTAATTATGTGGGGGAAATACTTTCGGAATACCATGATACTAACCAAAATATTTATGTTAATTTGAATATTACAGTGAAATTAACCCATACTTACATTTACTTAATGATTTGTACCCAGTTCTTATACCTGCACTGACCATTTTAATCATTTTTTTGATTTGTGTTAGCCAACCTAAAATCTATTTTGTGCGCCGAAAGTCTAGGTAAAAACAGAGATTTGGCTAAATCTCCCTTTGAATTGAGAAGCAATTAAAATAAATCGTTTTGCTTGCTTAATGTAAAGTAAACCTTCCAATGGAAATCACTTTGTGGCTCGGGCGTATCAATTTCATGGAATGAGAAAGGGATCTATTGAAAGAACATTGTCAAAACCGCCAAATGTAGTTCCTTGTGAGATTTTTTTGCTTTTATTCCCTTTTGGTCATCTTTTTCAGTGAAATAATGCTAGGAAAATGCTAAAATGCTAGAAAAGATTTCACAATGCTTGGACCATTTAAAAAATGCTATTTCAATGCTAAAAACCAGACCAATGCTAATCTAAAAAAATCAATGCTAGCGGCTTTGAAACAATGCTAATTTTCAAAAATTAGCATCAAAAAATGCTACCTGGTCAGCCTGAATAAATACCTATTTCATTCGTAAGTTATGCTGAAGTATGGCAATGAGCAAAACAGAGGTTTCAAGATTTTGTTTGTTTCTTGCGTTGGCAGATCCATGAGGCCAAAAGCATTCATTCAAGAATCTCAATACTGCTTGTTGATTTAAAGTCCATAATGACTTGAAAACATTGTAACAAGGTCAAGCTTAAGTTGAAGAAAATTATAGTGTCGTTGAAAATAGATTTTTTGGGAATTGTTGCAAGACGTTTGAGTAAGAGTATGTTGCAAAAATGAAACCATGGTGGTATTCATTCAAACTTGTTCACATGAATTTGGCTCCCTTAAAAAGGGCGTTAGTCAAGCCTCAGTAAAAGGAACAGATTACAGTTACAATTACGTTGACCAAAAAGAGCAACTCGTTACACAAACATCACTTGCCAAAAGTTGTAATGACGTTACTCGTTACAACTACTTTTAATAAAATTTAGATTACCGACATCTCAAATGTTTTACCTCAACAAGATAGTACTTCGCTAAATATTTGGTTATAATTTTCAAGAGCCCTAAAATTTGAAGTTTTCTCCCCAAGATATTACACTAATGAGCATTGATATTGTTTATATGCTTAGTTATTGCTGACCATTGCATTACTCCCATTTTTGGTCATGTCCGTTTGGCTAAGCCAATGGAAATGCATCATAGAAAAATCATATCTTTCAAAAATTTGAACTACTTCAACAGTATTAATCTTAAGGGGATAAACCAACATACCTTATGCCTTTTTGAAATTTGAAACTTGGGAACCGAAAAGCATGTTTAAAAAGTCTAAAGAATTAGACAACACAAAATTAAAACTTTTGGCCTGCTCTTGGTCAGTTACATAAGCTTTTGACAACGTAGCTTTAAAATGAACCCCTTTACAATGAAATGATATAAAAATGACCTGCCTTAATTAGTTCTAGTTTTTCGAAAAGTGGCTCAGAGCATGCTCAGAGTCGCCATGACTAAGAGCAGCCGATTTGACGGGAAGCTCGTTCGCAGTCCATACCTCTAAAAGTCCGTGGTGGTCAGAGTATCTCGAGGTTTCGTGAGCTCACATTTGGAATTGCGTATTCAATGTGATACAGCTTTTTTGCCCATTTAATATTCATATAATGTTTGATCCACCAACTCTAATTCGTTGGTGGATCTGGCTAGCCCTTGAATGTAAGGTTGATCAGGCATTTCGATCAAAAAAATGTCTTAAGTCTCACTTAAAAGAAGCAAGTGGATCAACACCTACATATTCCCACGAATACTTGAGGCCCGCAAATTGAAAAATGAAGGAGCCCGAGAAAGAAAAGAGTTGGACTTCATTGTTCTGACAAACCGGGATTGTTGAAGGCTTAAAGGTACTCTCAAAACGCACTTTAAGCCTCTAGTACAGTCATTACAATTCACCCTAAATCCTGGGTGGGACAAATCT
>NC_081447.1:8158485-8183602 GCF_007210705.1 Tigriopus californicus | reverse complement strand
ATATCAGCCAGTGATGATCAGTTCTTTAGATTGTAGACAAAACCAAATATTGACCCAAAACAAGAGAAACACCTCCAGGTCCCGACTGCATTGAGTATTGACTATTAGTGCTTCCTCCAATGCTGAGACTTCCAATAATAATATTGACAAGGCAAGGACAATCATATGCTTGTCCACGCCTAAGAAATCAACACAATATTTTTTTTATAACACTAAAAACACTAAATTAGTTCGGGATAGCATTTAAAGCTTACTTAGGATGTACTTATCCCACTTGTGTTTCCATGAGTTTAAACACGGACTAAATTACCAATCAAATCAATCTTAAAAAACAAATGTATGGTTGTGGAAAAATTGGGATAAAAAGACGTGGCGTATTGGTTAGCGGAGTTTCCTAGCATGAGGGTGGTCCCTGGTTCATTTTCCAGTTTTTCAGACGATAGCTATTGGTAGCATGTTACGAACGAGCAGGAGCTACGTATATCTTATAAGAAGGAATGGCCAAAATTTTCAGATGAAGATGATTGCTATGGTAAGAAAAGTTTACAAAAAAATAATCAAAATTGGCACAAACAATGCTAAAAGAATTGCAGAAAATGCTTGTTGCAATTCGTTTTATACCAACAAATGATACTGGTCTTGGGAAAGGATAGTTCTCTTGCAACGCAGCTTTATTTCCAAATTTTAGCTGGTTTTCTCGTCCGCTTTCACAACAACTGAGAGTTTGTTTCCAGTCATATGAAGTCACATAATTAGCGTAACTTTTTCGTTTCCTTCCCATCCTTTTTGCGCTCACCCAAGACCAGCACTGTCTTTAGAAAATGTCTCTTTCCCAGGACCATATTGTAAGTTGTGATGCCGAGTGCGCCCAAGGCCATTAGAACGCCCAACCAGAGTCCAAAGTTGGAATGGGGTTCACCACAGATGGTATACCATTCTGAAAAGTTGGGTGCCACGGGAATGGCCGCGTCACATTGTGCGTTCCAATCCTCACTGTGGTTGGATAGACATACATATTCTTCGCGTAAATGACCTGCAAAATCTACGGCTTCCACACCACAAGGACCCAGAGTTTGATGGATCCCAGTCGACACGTGGTTCTCCGGAGTGCCAAACATCATTATTAGGCTTAGAAACAAGAAATAAAGGGTGATGGCAACTTTGGGAACGGCATCAATATCCGGCCTTGGCACGAGAGCATTCTTTTCTGACTCCTCGAGCTCGGGGAGAGAAGGTGGGCGTCTTTGGCGCTGACCTTTGGCCTGTGAGTGGCGATACTTGTTCCATAAGCCAAAGGAAATGACTGCCCCATAAAGGAGGAGGACGGTTCCAAAGCTACGGTTGGTGGGCAAACCTTGGGACTCGCCCGAGATGAGTTGTAAGAAAGCCATTTGGACCATCATGAGAGGCGTACAAAGGAGGGCATTCATCAGGAGAGTACTCGCAATTCTAAACATCCCAATATGCTTCTGCCCATTATTTTTTACCACTCGATTGAGCACAAGTAGACGAAGCAACAACTGGAAAGAAGCTAAAAGATACACTTGCACCAATGGTGCAGATCGAATAAAAACTAAGGTAGGTACATTACGAGTTACATGACAAAGGCTTCTTCCTGTAGAAGTCAGGTACCCACTAGCACATAACAATCATAAATGAAGGTACTATTGAAATCAGGGAACCAAAAATGGAACAAGTATGATGTATATGACATATTCAATTGTTGTTCAAAAATTTGAAGAATAGAAGTTTAGAATCAAGTTTCCAGAGAAACTTGCAAACACATCTTGACATTCTTCTGGCTCTTTGAATCTTTAAGACCAACTTTGGTTTTATTTTTTGTTTTATGGAATTCTAGCCCACATAAAAACTTAAATGCCTAAAAACATAATGCATAATAACAGCGACAGTTTTCAATGTAATTTTTTATCAAATATAAAACAATGATTTTGACCATGTATTTTTGGGAATTTAAGTTAAGGTATAACAGGAGCATTTTGGAGCTAAACACGAGAAAAATTGGACAATATAATCCCGTATATAGGAGCGGTTTACATATCTCAATGTCTGAATAAGAAAAGCAAAGAGTGCTCCCCATTTCCATTGACAATGTTTCAAAATATTGAATAATGTTTTTAGGTCAGAAAGTTTTTGATGTGGGCTGTAATTTCATATAGCAATTCTTAATGATCTTGGAGTGGAAAGCTCGAGGATTTCCGTACAACGAGGGGCTGGGAAGGTGTGATGAAAATGTCAAACCACAACTTAAATCAATCCTTCTCTAAGGAAATTAAATTTTGTTTGAATTAAGATGACAAGATGATTAAGATGATTAAGATGGGTGGGCGAGCAAAATTTCCAGTTCTTTAAATTGATTCGCCCGGTACGTACAACGAACAAATAAAGAATCACAGATCTAGTGTCATCTGATTGGGTAATGAAAGGCAATTATTTTTGCTTTTGTTTTTGTCCCCTAAAGTGGAAAATGTTTGAGCAGCCATTGAAAAGGCAGCGAGTTCCTGATTTGCTTCATGCCCAAGTTCCTCAAAACGGCATTGCTAAAACTGTTGGAGTTGATGTCAGAACAGCAGACGTTTTCAGCATGTCAAAAATGTTGGGAAATCCACAGAAAGAGCTATAAGAAGTGGTGGATTAACAAGAAGTGGAAGGAAAGCTTCCTCAAGACCTTTGAAGACCATATCGGCAAGGACCCTGCCATCAACATCAATGGACATGCCGGCAAAGAACACCAGTCAACCCCCCTCCCCCCAAACTTAGCACAATAAAGAAACTGTATTTTTGTCACTTTTTACTTTTCTAATTAGATTTAGTTCATCAATTGTGTTAATCCAAATTTCGTTAAAGTCGAAGCGGACAATTTCGCTCGATCCCCCCCCCCTGTACAGCACTTGGTTGGAAATTTTCATCACACCTTCTCAGTCTCTTGTGGCATGGACATGCTTGAGCTTTCCACTCCAGATCTATTAGTACTGTTATGATTTGTGAACTAGAATGTCAAGATGTGTTTGGGGATTTCCGTCATTATCTAATTGAGGCAAATTTCAGATCGGACTAAGCGCATCGAGTCATAAATATCCTGGGTTGAGTCGAGTAAGAAAGTACAAAACACTCACCAGTGAAAGTGATCACCCACACCGTGCTGCCAACGGGAGCTCCCAAGTTTCGGTTTCGAACACTGGCATCGCTTGAGTGCCACGTCCACCAAATGAACTTGGCCCCTAAAGAAACAAATATTATGCGATGATTGGATGGAGGCGACACATAAAAGCAAGGTTTTTTTAATCGAAACACTGAACAAGAACGGCAAAGTTAGATACTTTAGAGACTTGCAGCCACTCTTGGTCATACTTCCTGATAAATCTGGGATGCCAACCGTAACGAGAACACTTGGCTCCATTCGTAGCAGGGTGTGCTTATTTGTTTGTGTGTTTGTTTGTTGCGGAGGGAGATGGCACCTCTCTCGCATTATGTTCGAAATGGCCTCTGATGATGGCAAGCCACGAAGAGATACATCCACTCTGTCATCAAAACCTGAATCAATTCTGACCTAATTCTCGAGATTGACCACAAGTTTGCCAAAGAAACTTGAACTCGGCTAGCTTAGGATCAAACCAAGGGTACCATATATATAGTAAGTAGACACTACTAATTTGCGACACCCTCCCACCAGGCCATGTCTAAATAGCTAATTATTTCAAGATCCTGCTAAAGACTGATTCTGACATTTAACAGATGATTAGTTCATGAATCAAGTATCTTTGATATCTGAAGATATATCATAAATCTAATCATTCTCTATGTTATGATTAGTTAGTACTCAACCACTCTGCTGCAATTTGTTTCAAAGATGCAGAGAATATTGGGGGGTTGCCCAACAAAGTTCAATAAAATGTGCAAATAAATTTTGACGAAAATTTTGAATGTGTTTAAAATGCAAATAAATCTGTTTTAGGACATAAAACGAATGATGCATATTTTGCCCGTCTCTAATCATCACAAAAGGAGCAATTTCAAACACTAAAAATCTTCAAAATCTCGAATTCAGGCAAAAAGCACCAATTCCTTCAACCAAAAGACAGGCTGTTATAGTGCATATGTTGTATTACCAAAAATATGCTTAAAACACAACTAAAACTATGCCAGAGTGTAAAAACTGCACAATTTCTCAATTTTTAGGAGTTTTGCTATTCGTTTTTTTGAAATGAGAGATTCAAATAGTTCCACTTTTTTGCCAAAGATACCAGCTAAGCAGTAAATAAAATGAGAAGCCTGTGAACTTATCAGTTCATTAGTTTAAGCTCAGTACTTGTACAACAATTAGCAGTCAATCTTAGCGTCTTTTTTTATACATACGAGTATATTACGATCGTTGTGAAATCAATCTCCAAAAGAGATTTTTTTTCGTTATTGCCTTAGCTTGTACATCGTCTAACACACTCTCATCAATGTTAAGAGCTGTAAAAGGAGTCTGACAAGTTGATGGATTTCTTTCTTTGTGTTTTTGTTGTTAGAAACTCGGCCATGTGAAGATTATTTTTTTGCTTTGTTTTGACAAAAAAGGCCGAACGTTTGAACCGACGATTGATTGCAAAACAAAAGATGAAAAAGGGTCCATTAACCAAAAAAGTGAGATACCCGTAATATAGAACATTTCTAAGTCTCTGACTGAGCCTTTCATCTTTTTTGAACGATGGATCATAAAAAAACCTCCCCGTTCTTGAAGTTGGGGGCACCTAGTGGAATTTGCATGTGAAGTGAGTGTAAGGCCCTTTGAAGGTGAATTGAATATGAAGGATAATACGAAGGACAGAGACCGGACTTTCATCTTTTGCTTACTATGCTGGGCAATCCAAGTAGTATTCTGGTCAAAAAATAGGGAAGCTCGTTTTTTACACAATGGCACGTAAGGCCAAACGTCCTCAATACCAAATCAAAGAACCGAATAGGTCAAATTGCAATTATGAGCCTTGACCGGCTTGATCAATTGTTCAACCTAAATGTCTAATGCACAGCTTCATATTTTGAACAAATGTAAGCCACATTGTCTCAAAATTTAATTCAGTCAATGAGTGTTGAGAACTCCAACTGACGCAGAAGTCAGTTCGTTCAAGGAAAGTTTTAAACGGAGAAGCGCCAAAGCCACAAATTATCCGTTGATCAAATTTTCGCTTGGGGACCCCCTCAATACAAAAAAATGAGGAAAATATCTGATTTTGAACAAAGTCTATAGTTGCATTATGTAAAAAAGAAACCTACTGTTCATCCTCATCGTGTCTTTTCTCTTTCATTTATGTTTGCACAAGCTACACCTTTTGAAGCTAATTGTTTGTAAACCTTTATTTTCCCACCATATCCTTAACTTTTTTTGGTTTATTGTAGCCTAAGGCCAATCAATCTCTAGGAGTGGCTAATACCTAGCTACCTAGCAATTTCTACAGTGTAAACTCTTGTGACAGGTTGCATTTTTCCTTGAAACGGATTTGCCTCTTGGCTGTCATCTTTTACTTCATGTTTATGCATAATTGAAAAACCTTTGAAGACTGAATTTCACACGCCTGAAGCGTGAACTTGAAGACATATGGCCTTGAATATATAAGTGATACGAGTACCCACCACTTTGCTGGCACTATCTGCCCAAATCTGCGAATGTTGCTAATAAAAAGGCCAGGCATGATAAGGGCTGGATTCTTGGATGCAGCCGTCTCCTCACCTCTCGTCTCAGCTTGCTCATCATTTTGGTCAAAAAGCATTATCAAGTTTAAGAGAAATACTTGAATCATCCTCGCAAAAACACAATAAACATTTTTGATATTATTGTTTTTTTGAGTTATTGCTCAGCTTAAACACTTGCATGCCTAAAACTAGCAAAAACTGCCTGGATCTTTCTTTCAACACTCAATTTAGCATTTCAACCGTCGCGTCGGGCGTCTTACTTGAGCGAGGAGAAGGTTAAGGTGATCATCAAAGAATCCACCAATCATTTGACTTCAAGCCCGCTTTTTCAAGTCCTCTCCTTTTATTCCCATGTTTTAGCTTAAACCGGCAATTCCTTCCGGAGTTCAAAATTTCCTTTGACATTGGTAACAAGAATAATTCATCTAATTGTTTCCAATCACCCTGGGATTTCGACGAGTAAAGATAAACCAAACATATGTACGCCAGGAAATAAGAGATCAATCTAAGATTGAAATTTGAGCTAGGAAGTGTTTCCCTGTATGATTTGTGATCAAATTGAACCAACTGCTAACTGCACAAAGGAAATGACAACTAGTAAGCATCACTAATTTAAATGGAAAGGTTTCGCAGTGGATGCCTTATCATTAGACCTCGAAAAAAAGTTGTTTTTGGCCGAAATAGTTTTCTTAAAGTGGGAAAAAGGCGAAAAAAGTTGTAAAATTGGAAGATGTTGTGAAAATGCTCAAAAGGTGCAAAATGGGAAAAAAAACAATTTGATAATATGCAATTTGTTGATTTGCATAAACAGTTGTTATATTTGAAAAAACAGTCGTTTTAACCTCTATGCTGCATTCTTTTCTGTTACTAAGATGATAAGAACTCAACTGCATTTCATGGTTATCTATTGAGTTTCTTTCTTTCAGTGTTTGACATTAAGGCTACCACAAAGCTACTGATTTCATGGTATGCAATTGATTCTATTCTGGAGATTTTTTCCTGTTATTGCTGAGAGCAATTTTGTTCACAAAATGGTTTTGATTTTTCGTAGTATCAAACCCATGATCCCTTTTGCTCCCTTTTTGCTTTTCAAATTTTTGATATTCTATAAATTCAATAATCAAATTCCTTCGTAGACCAAATATTGTATCACGTTAAGGAGTTTAGACGAACCCTAATATTTTGTTTTAATTATACCTGGGATTATATTCCTTGCAGTAGTAGATAAAGTCAAATCAAAGGACAAAACAGCTATTAACTCCTGGATGCTGCACGGAAGTAAATTTAAAAAGTCTACACCAAAGAAAAGCAAGTTAAGAAGGAAAAAGATAGGGACCCAAATGACAAAACGGCTAAAAGTGTTATAAAATGTTAAAAAGGTAAACAACTCAAAAAAGTCGAAAAAGATTCAAAAGAGGGGGAAAATCGCACAGGGGACACGTGATGAAATATAAGCCACCCATCCCTCATCTAGCCAATTCAGCGCCCGCCCAGCCATCCCCAAACCAATTAGCAGAAAACTGACGTTATTTGTCCAACAAGAAAGGACCAAGTGCCTTCAAGTCTACCATTCGATTTAAGGTCTACACTAAGACATGTAGGACTAGGATCTCCGGCATCCCATACAGGATGAATTATTTGCAAGCGCGCTAGCGATGAGAACCCCCCACCAAACAAAGAGGCTCGACAACCATCATCCTTCAGCCATTTAGAGTTCCATGACTCCGATCGATGGTCTGATACGTCTGAGGCCTACACTGTGAGTTTTTATGTGGGCACTTTTCTTCAAGATTCCAAAGCAACCCATTCCCTAAGGAACAATGACAATACTTTCCTCGTTTTAGCTTAGCCTAGTGCCCTGCAATTTAAAGGGCACGGTCAGGAGAAGCGTCACCTAACTCGTTCTTGGTGAAACGGCACGAAGTTCCCAAAAGGAAGCAAAAAACAGTAAATAAACTTCACAGATTGGTGAATAACTGCTGACAGACCTACAATTTCAACAAAAAAAAGCCGGTCGAGAGGACACAGAGACATTTCTTACATATTCGTTGCTTTTCTCCCGCTAAAAGATGATTTATTGAACCTCAAAAAGAGATTGGAAACCATGAGGCTCGATTTGGAAATCAGAATTTGACTTCGGCGTTATATTGATAGGGGTCCAACTCACAAGCAGCCTAGCTAGTTAGTTAGCTAGCTGGGGAGTGGAATTCTCAAAAAAAGAATTTAGAAGATCTCAACGCATCAGCTCGTCTTTCTAGCAACTGTTGGTCGTTTCACCATACAATAACTATCTAGCTATCTATCATATCATAAGCGTACCCTTTCTATTACAATGCACTACACAATGCAGGCAGTGAGCAGCAGCAGACGTATAACGCCAGGGCGGCCACTGGGCCTACTCCCCTTAGCCTACTCCATACCTACGGTGAGAACGACAGGAATAAAAAAGACATCACGAAGAAGTTCCCATGAAACTCAAGTTCAAACTCGATTACTATGTCAATGTCTGCTCAGACAAAAATGTCTCGATTCTAAGGGCGGCTTTACACTACGATGGAACACCAGGATTGAATCCGGTTTAAGGATTGAAGTAGGACTTGTACTGGGGCGAGTCCAGCAAAGGACTCGAGTCTTTCACTGTACCCAAGTCGAACAAAAAGACTTATATTGCGAAATTTAAACCCAAAAATGAGAGTATTTTTTTTCTTCACAAATCCGGACTTGAGTCTAATGCAAAGCTGATTGACACCTCGAACTAATTGCGTTACCTCCCCACCTATCGGTAAGGCAATTGCCATTCAGACCCGAGATCGGCAAGGCTAGGGGTAAGGGGGTAAGACTGACCAAACATTTCTTATTTTTCCCCACTTACATTTATTTCATTTCAATAAAGGTTCATATCGTACAAACCTTGCCCACACAACTCTGCCTCAGAGTCTTTTAGAAAGGACTTGGACTTTAGTCTAGACTCCCCCAGCACTAGTCCGACTTCCAATCTCGACCGGATTCAATCCTGGCTTTCCATCCTTGTGTAAAGTCGCCCAACCTCTGACAGAATACCAATAGATCAGAGGGCCTAGAAACCAATGACGTTGTCGCACGTCAACCAAGGGTTATTTGACCTGGAAATATCCTCAAGACGTAGATGAGGAAGAAGTTCAGACTGTCGGTCTATCATTCACTTACAACCATCAGAATGGAGAAGCAGATCAAACAGCTCTTTTATGGGAACCTTTCCTTGAAGCCGCACAAAGATATGGCGAAACAATATCGTCGATTGGAATCTCCTTTTCACTCGAGAGAAGGGAGCTTGCCGAGAGTCCAAATTGATTGGACAGGAGAAGTTGAATCTGAACCACGGTCGTCAAGTTAATGCAAGTGGAAGCTTGCCAATAGTAGTTCTGAGATAAGTGCTGAGCTTCTTTTTTTTATAACGAGGACAACCATCAAATCGCGCTTGGTCTGTTTTTGAACCTAAACCATTCGATTTGGATGTACTAATTATTGGAGGAGTCGAAAACAACATGATGATTCATTGTTTCGGTATTAAGACACCCATTTATCTTTTAGTTTTTGTCACTTTCAATGTTTCCATGCGTCGCCTAAGGGAAGGTGAGAAGAGATTTCGATTTGGTAAAAAAATGAGGGCTGTCTCTAGGAAATTGAGGCATCAAACATGTTAGGTCGATTGTGCTCAGAACGACGAGGAATAAATGTTATTTTCTTGGGTTGATTGAGAATATCATTAGGCTAGATAACATTAGAACAAACCAGTTCTAGCAATTGATTGATCTTGAAGGATCAAAATTGGTATGGAGCATTTTTTTTCAAATATTAAAGCTTTTACTTTATGGTTTAATAGAATGTACGTATACATTAGGTCGCAAAGCTGTGATTTCTCGTAAACTCGCCACTAATGAAAAAACAACCAAGACGTTGTAGGATAATTTTTTATACAAGAAAAAAGGTTTACTCCCGTCGAATTGGTTTTGGTTTTTCACGGGCTTTTCTAACCGCTACAGGGAATGTAATGCCCAGTACTATTAAAATGAAAGGTTATAATTCGTCTATTTATTACCTTTCAATCTTTATATGATATTTGGTCTACCAACGAATTTGAGTTGACAGACCGAGCTAGTCCTTGAATATATGGTTGATCAGGAATGCTATCTAAAAATTTGTCCAAGTCTTACTTGAAAGATGCTACCGAATCAACAAGGCCTAAGTATTCCCTACGAATATGAGAGGGAAGCAAATTAAACAATGAAGGAGCCCGAGAAAGAAGAGAAGTGGACTTCATTGTTCGAACTAGCTTTGATTCTCGAGGACTTGAAGGTGCTCTCAATCCGCACATTAAGCCTCGACGGTCACTAGAATTGACCCTAAATCCTGGGTTGGGACAAAGCTCATGGATGCTTTTGAAGACATACAGTATCAGATACCTTTCGCACCTTCTCTGAATTGGATTTCATTTTAACGTCTTGACTGTTGTTATTTCTCCTATGTATTGCTGATTGATGTTGCAAACAATTTGATTAGCCTGAGCTTGAAACAAGATTACAAAGGAAAGGTAGAAGCTCTTTCTCGATTGATTGCATTATGGAATGTTAATTAAAAGCCTTTAATGACCAACCACCTACTCATTCTCTTTTAAGACGCTCTTGCTTAGCCTCAATTTGTTTTTTGGGGCATTTGTTTGTGTGAATTCGTGATTCTTTGCTCTTACACGCACATTCACACGCTTCCAAGCCTTAACGAAAAAATGACTGAGTTCAAATCTAAATAGAAAAACCACATCAATATGAGCCATTTTCGATTAGTTCAGCCCATGAACCCTGCTCGTCATTAGGTAACTGTCGATGTCGTACGGTTTGTACTTTAAGTATATACTATTCACCTGTGATGTCATAGGGTGCGTAGATCATTTCGCCCATGATTCCGGTGAGTGCGGCTTCAGCCAAGAGTGGCAATTTCAGGCGCCAAACTGACATCGTAGAAGTGTACATGAACACGTTATAGGCGCAAGGGATGTAGAGCGGCATTCTCGGCGTCAAATTCACACAAGCCTGGGCCTAGGAAGGGTATAAGGCTTACAAGAAGGGCAAGAAAATAAGTGGCTTAATAGAATAGCATGCGAGTAAGGTGGGTGGGCGGACGGATAGGGTTCAATGTGGTTCCGGTGTGGGAAGAAGCTGCTCAAAGTAGTTGGCCAACTATCTGGTGACTTAATGTCCTGCAACTTGGAGAAACCTAGGCAATATCGCAAAAACTGGCGGCCAAATTGTCCTTACAGTAGTCCAAGTAGTAAGTCCAGCAATAAGAAAGAAACTTTGCCCTTGGGTATACGTTTAAATCTCGCTCTTTGTCCTTTCGCGTGAAAAGTTTCTCGGGTTCGAAATGGAAAAGTTTTGTTGTCAGGCAGTCAGCCAGCCTGTGTTGAGGTTGGACTCTCATCCAACAGGAGCCTGAGGCACTATTGGCAGATGTGGTAAATTTTTTCCCTCTCGGTGGCTTTGTTTCAATCTCATCCTTTGAGACTTTAATGATTATGGGATCCACGCCCAACACAAGTTGTCAGTCCTTTACGAAACATTACAAAATGGACCTCTTTTGATCTGAATTCCCCATTATAATGCTATACAAAATACATAGGTGCATTATCATCCGTTCGGGCTCAGTGCATGGGAGATGTATTCCCACTTACAGAATCGACCTTTCAAGAAAATAAGCATCAAAAGAGCTGAGATATCGTTGTTTTCGACCAAATTGTGCTCCCCTTTCCTGGTGAGTATATAACTTGGCTGCTCCACCCAGAGTGGAAATGCTAGTCTTTCCGCGACAAATGGAAACTACTTTAATGAAAAGCAACTCAATAACGTGATGTCTAAAAATATATCTTACGTATGTTTCCTCTTATTTTCTTCCATCATCGCTTCCAAATACTGGGTAATTAGGGTAAGTGGATTCCCCGACCCTCTTGTGTTATCTAGTGTTTTCCATAAGTGATGTTGGCTTGGCGATGCTCTACTGCTTTCTCGCTAAAAATGCCGTTCCAAGAGCTCATAATGAATGCACTCCAATCATTGGTGTTTTATGCGTCGGCCTTGTCTTTTTGGATTTCTACTTTATGTGTACAGTTCAGCTACTGAATATAACCAGAACTTTGGGCACCTTTAAGCGAGGTTCCCGGGTAGGGTAACACCAATTTCACTTCTCGTGAGCTCCTTCTCCTTACCTGCCAAAAGTTGTCCACCAGCGGAAGCATCATAAATATGGCATCATTGGCCACACCCGTTATGAAAGATCCCGCCCAAACCATTAGATGAAGTCGACCCTGAAAATGACCCAAAAAATAAAGAACGGAAGAGGAGCGCCTACAACACCCACAAACCCACCTACGCACTCCTGGGTTCCATGGAACGTACTCGGTCATTTTTTTTAGAGTTTCCACCATGTCTTCCCTACTTGATACTAGCTAGGTGCGTACTTTAAGATACGTATGCTCACTTGCATGCGTAGTATTCTACTCCAGAATATACAATATATAAATATACTCCAGGGAGAAATGCCCTCCTACTTACTTGAGCTAAGGCGTGGAAAAAGAGGATAATGGAAAGAAATATGAAGACGAACTCGCCCATTACAAAGGTTGGCATGACCTGAAACGAAATGGTAAGAACAAATGCACCCAGCTCCAAAGCGGATTATGAAACATTAAAGTAGCCAAAAGTAAGCATGATTTTCCACCAGGATCTGTTCATGAGACATATATGAATTGGGGGATTGACTTGGTCATTTTTCTACCCCCCAATCAGTACGGAGGCTATCGGTCTCATAAGTTCAGATTTTGTCGGGTATTTAGCTAGTTGGATTTCAAAACAGCTATGTGTACAGTAGCTCGTTCTTTGGTCCACCCTAGCGTTGTCGATTAAAGGGGGATGATCGCTATATGATCACGTTGTGATCGTTTCACCTGAAATCGCTCCCTGGGGTCATTAAATGCTTTCCAAGGGACTTCGGCCCAAGATGGGTGCCACATGTTCAATATCGACTCCATTTCTCCAAGTAGAACGGGTTGCAAGGCCGAAGATGCAAAGCTCCGGGACACTCACTTTGAAGAGAGGGAAGGAGAGACACTCAAGGGCTTGATGAATCAAGGGTCTGAAAGTAAGCACAACCAATCATCTGAAGTTGGACCCTGCTTATTTGTCCTAGGCTTAGACTAAAGGACAACATTGAAGGTCAGTCACTGACTGGATCAACGGGACACTCTTGGGGAAGTTAGTCAGGTTTTCACGCAAGCCCATAAAGGGTAATGACTTCCAATGTGTTCGGTATGTTTTGTGCCGTCAAGTTCCGGTCCTTGCGATAATTTGAAAACCATGGTAGAGTTGAAAGCCTCTTGTTTTCCGTTTCCTTCTGAACCCCAAAACGTACATAAATCTTACCTCTCGATAAGGTTCACATAGAAAATTAGTCGTAATGACTCTGTCTATTTTTCCAATAGATTTCTTCTCGTTTCTTATCAATCATGCACCACAACACGTTACTTGTTGCTAAGAGCATCTTATCTGAATCTTGTTTACATTGACATTGAATGATTGAAGTTGAAACGACAGGCAAATAAGGTCAAGCCAGATAAGTCGATGGAGGCGGATCTAGTCACCCTGTTTTAGATACACAGACATTTAACTAACAATCGGACAGTTATTTGATAAAAAATATTCGCCGTTCAACCATTAAAAAGAGAAGAAAAAGACTTATAATGGGTTCATCAAGGTTTTCTACTGCAACTTAATCGATAACTATGGAACAATGTTACTCCAGCCAATCAAAAACAGTGCCTTCACAATCAGAACCCCGCCCAAACAGCCTTTCAATTGTTATCTATCTGTTCTAAAACTGGTCTGCCTTCCTTGTTCATATAGCATACTTTTGGCAGATGCTTCGTGGTTCAATTACGAGCTCCTACGGTTCTTTCGAATACTATTCTCCCATTTCAAGTGACGATAACTCACACATAGCTTTTCATAAGTGATCTCTGTAAGCAGAAATTCATCAGACAATGATGACCAATGAGACAAAAAGGACTCATTTTTTCTTCTTTTTCCGGTTCTTTACCCGATACCAAGGAATGAAACCCCCTCTTAGTTTGCAATCCAGCATCCTGCCCGGTGAGATATTTGGTCATGTATTGTGTTATAATTTGCCGCCCTAACGCAACCTTGTACGTTGGGCTGATCCTCTTCAAAGGATAACTAAGAGCATTTTCAAAAAGAATCAGTATTGATGGCATCACATATAATGTTTTGAAATTGTACAAAATGATGTTAATGATGAATAGGGATACTTAGGGACTCGCTTTAGATCGATGTAAAATATGTTTTCAAAAGCTGGAGCTAGTCGCAAAGTCAAGCTCTAAATTGCGATGTTCATCCAACGAACAAACTCCCAACAATGGCCCAGGGGACCCCCATCAAATGAATTACTGGGTCCGATGCGGTTCTCTGGAGACAGAATTTGAATCTTGAGCGCATGAAACCCTGGCATTCAAACAGTCCATTCATACTACTGAAAACTGAGGGTGGCTCTCAAAAAACGAATTCTTCAATTTCCAAATCTTCCGAGAGCTTGTTAGCTTTCAGTTTGACCTTCATAAAGAAAAGAACCCCGGTGATTGAGTTCTCACTCTTACCCTCAACGAAGCGGCAAATGCCAGCAGAATCCAGAATCAATCGATCCTTCCCCTCTCTCATCTTTGATGCGCATCCTATGGTTCCGAGTACTCTTTTTCATTACAGCCTATAAACTGGGCCCTTTTCTTTGACATTTCAAAGAAGGGTTCTACACGTTGCATTACATAAAAAGGGCACCCCGAGTAATCCGATCTCGTTTGGGGCGTTGCGTCGAGTAGTTTTAAGAGGGCCATTTGAAAAGGAAGTGCTGCTGGTCGAGACTTAGGCGTATGCAGTGGCACTACTTGAGCATAGGGGAAACGAACCATAATACATATATACACGTACAGTGGTGGATGGAGGTGATGGGAAACCAAGTCAAGCTGGATTGGTGGTACTTCCAAAGGAGTACTGCCACTTGGTACTCTGACGGATTTATAAGGCTGTAATACCATTTGCCAAGAGAAAGAGCCCTCGCCGACCATGAGAATCCCCATGGCCGGGTACCATCTACGGTGCCACCTCAGATGGTTGCGAACCAAATTTGCCCTCAGCCAGCCATGAAGAAAAGTCATGGTAATGAGGGTCTAATAGACCCATAAAAGAATGAAAAGAGAGCCCAAAATGTGTGTCTTATGGAACGAGGAGCATATTCTTTTCCCTTCACTTGGGCTATTCCATTTCTTTTGATTGAGTCTCATTGGTCTCATTGCACATGTAGCAGTGAGGATTGGCAACCTATGTGAACACATGAGCAATGAGGTCACACTTAGCAATATTCAAAATTACAGCCCCAAATGAAAGTGTTAGGCTGATGCACTTGAATTGTGGGGCAGTTCAATGTTGCTTGTCAAATATTGACTCTTTAAGGTCATTCCTTATGTATTTCATTGATTGTTATAAGGATGATTTATCTATTTGAGCTACTTTACCAATGAAACAATAGTCTTTGTCATT
Organism: Tigriopus californicus; assembly: GCF_007210705.1. NCBI lineage: Eukaryota > Metazoa > Arthropoda > Copepoda > Harpacticoida > Harpacticidae > Tigriopus > Tigriopus californicus. The sequence continues at coordinate 8,168,276 of NC_081447.1, read as the reverse complement.
TATATGGGATTCAAGTAAGCTACAATGAATTCACATTATGTTCATTTCAAATGCAATAATTTCGTTAACCACTGTCTGTTTGACAAGAAAAACTTTTTTTTTAAATTGTAATTGATGGGTTCATTTGACGAATTTTCATTTTCTTTCTTTTTTTTCTTTCCTGTAACAATTCTTTAACCGAAGAAGAGAAAAACCAAGTTCATAGGAACTAGTAGTATACATTTTTGTAAAGATTTATGTGATCAATCCACGGCCTTTTATGATGTAGGACAGATGAAATCTTAATGGAAATTTGTGAATGAATTATGTATGGCATGCATACGTACAAAGCTCTCCAAAAGAATGCTTCAAAAATTAGGTACTATTTCCTGGCAATGAGAAATGATAAGAGGTCATTTCATTTGACTTCAATAAGAAACATTGTTTTGTGTTGTTTAAAAACAGGATGGTCGGATATAACAGTAATGACTTAATATGGCTCTCAAGGACAGAGTTGGATAGCAATTAGCACAACCATGCTTTATACTAACTTCACCAAGAGATCGAAATGCAGGATCTTCCTTACTTAAGATCCTTATACCGGTAAGGAGAAATAAGATAGTTTTTAGAGGTGAACTATTTAAACAATGGTTACTCCTAATATATCATAAGGAGTATATAAACAGATTAAATATTCAAGAAAAAGCATGTTATCAGGGTAAAAGCTATAGAAGATTATCAATTTTAGACGTTTTCCAAAATCAAAAATCAAACTAGCATTTTGTTTGTTACGAAGTCACATGGCAGCTTTCTCGCTCGGCTTGCTATCTGAATGATGGGTGTCCCAATTGAGGGATATTCCCGTTTCGTCGTCACAGCCGACATTTATTATAACCTCACCCTCGGGGATGACCAGAGTTTCGCCCATTTAAGCTGTTAAAGCCGCTATTAAAACACCGCATTAAAGCTTGAACTAGGCTTGAACTAGAACCCTGGGATCGGACCAGGATTCTCACATTGGAAAGCGGTTGCTCTACCAATGCGGTATCCCAGCAGGCCTACTATGAAATACATCAAACCAGTGTCATACCAACTGAATTTACGATAACTTGACTAATAAGATTGTCTTATCTTGGGTGGATCAATAACTTGAAATTTTTTATTCTGTTTTTTGGAATGACGTCTTAGCAGTTAAAATCACAAATCGCAATAAAAAAGAGCTTCATCAAAGGGAGCAGTGCTTTGCACTTTTGAATCATACATGATAATCAATATAATATATACATAAAGTGAAAAACAAGTGAAAACGCAGAGCACACTAATTTTGTTTTCTTTTGAGCTGAGACAAGAACTACGGACATCTCGCATCGTAATGCCATTAGACTTTCAGTCATGTGTTCCATCACATAGAGTCTTGGATACTCAGTATACGGACGTGAAATCGTTCAACCTTTACAATTGATTGACCGAGTTAACTTCAATGTTTACGATTAATGATACCGTCCCTTCCTCATTGTGCTGACGAGCTTTTGGACTCCCACCACAAATTTGGAACTACAAAGACTGCACCTGGTCATTAGTATGGAGTACAATTGTTGCCTGAAATATCCCATTTTGCGTGTTTGTTTTGATTGTCGTTTATCCTTTAAAAATGAAAAATGAGAACACAAGATTGTCACTTCAATGCAAATTGTGTAAAGAGTTATCACATGAGCCTTTCTTTTTTGGAAGGAAAGCATTTGCGCCTCGGGCTTTTCCATTTCAAGAAGTTATGTTAGAATTGAAGATGCAACCTTGGTGTTCGAATATAATTCCGTTGACAAGAATCTAGATTATTTGAATCCTGTTGTTGGCCTCATTACCTCTGATATACCGTTCTATCTAGAAACGAAATGTTAACTGATCCAACAAAATGCTCAAACTTGTCCGCCCGTCAAAGTCTTTGCCAATTTGGGGAGCCATTTCAAGAGGGAATGAAAGGAAAATAATCTTCATAAAGTGCCCTGGAGGACATATCAGAGAAGCCAGGAAGTGTAGAAAATGTCGAGGTGATTGCATTTAAATCTTCTTGGCAAACTTTTACAACGACACCTTAGACGACGACCGAGAAAATGGGCTTTTCCATTTCATCCCACGGAATGAAGGGCCCCTTTTTCAAGGCCACCACAGAAAATGTGCTCGGTTGGATGGGTGCTTGCTGGCCTGTTTGCTTGTTTGGAGGGTATTGTGACCAGATTGTCACGTCGCGTCGCCTTGAGACGCGATATTGAACCAGGTCTTAACGATGAAAAGCGAAGCTGAGTTCGTTGTACTCTCCCTAAGACGGGAACCCAACGAGTCCATCTTGGCGAGAAAAACGTCCAAAAAGGAGGAGTTGCATCTCAAAACTGAATACCCGAATGACCGTCGGGAGATATGATGCTTGCATTCAAACTGGACATTGCAAAACGAGAGAAATATAATGAAAAACCTAGCTTAGGCATAACACGTTAGTTCTACTGGTCAAGAACTCCTAACATTTTTACATCTCGAACTAAAATGGAAAAAGCCAACTCAAAGGTGAAAAATATGAGCCTAAAAAACGGGGACAAGAATGAAGCTGGGACATCCTTCTTGTCATTTTCAAGTTGGGACGTTAATATTGTGCTTCAGTTTAATCCTGTTTTTTTTTATCCGGAATGCCATATTCTCCACATAGAAGTCCAGTAATGTTATGAATATAGTGTTAAGGCTATTTCAAGGGTTTCTTTAAAATTACAGACAATCATATCGGGAAATGTGGGAATTTTGGTGCAACAAATAATCACTGGATTATTGTTGGGATTATTCAGCACATTACTTGAGGATTTTCTTGAAACCATTCTGGTTCACGTAGTCATGGGAGTAGACATTTTCTTGTTATGGCTGCCACTCAACTACATTGCTTATTTTCGTTTTTCAATAATATGTCATGAAAATATTTAAGTTTTCTGTTTAAAGGATCAAAACCAAAGAGAGAGTTTATTTGAGAGCCTTTTTCAAATACGTGTTGTTAAAGGTTGTCAATATAACGCCAAAACAAAAGACCTGATCGGTGATCATCAAACTCTTACGTTGCGGCTTAAACCCGACGGATACCTCAAAATCCCTCAAGTGCATGCGGATGAAGGTCTATAGGATCAAGAAATTATTTGAAGACTCATGAAGTGTCATAAAGAGGATGACCAAAGAGAAAACAGTGAGAACCAATCAACTGGTTCGATATACGAGGTCAATGATCCCAAGGAACCCGGTCAGGAAAGTGCTCACCTTGAACAAAACCTACGGGATCACTAGAGTTACAATTTCAAGGTAGTTGAAGCAGGATCTTGGAGCAAAGTCAAGGAAAAGGTCAGCTCCAAGATTCTGCTTGATCAACCTCGACATTGTGGCCCTTTTCCTATAGACCATCAACTGATTGTAGTAGAGGGATCTTGAGATATCAGTCGGGTTAAAGCCGCTTCGTAACAGTTTAACAATCCTCGATCAGGTCTCCTCCATTCCAACACAGATTGTTTGCTTTGCTTCCTTTTGAGCTTATTTTTGTTTTTCTCGATCGCAAAACATTGAAGTTTATTGCACCTAATCTAAAAAATCGCAACCGTTGTTCAGAAGCGTGCTTTTTAAGGCTTTAAACAAATTATAGCGTTTGATATGAGCCTTGTATATAGTATGTAGAAGGCAAGTTAAGATAACACGTTAGAACTGTCCCCGTATTCCTTAAGTCATGCCTTCGAAAAAGTCATGACTTCAGAGTGGGGTTCTCGGAGAACAATCTTCCTAAAAGCTTTTCACTTTAAATCACCAAACACATTAGATACGCAGTTACACACCGAGGTGAGGTCTGGACAAGTTGAACTGCTCTCTAAAGCAATTCCGCAATCTTCCTTGGGCAATTTTGAGAAAGTTTTAACTGTGAGTGTGGGTGGGTGGGTAGCGAAATTATTCTTGGAACAAAAGAAATGAGATACGCGGTTTGAGTAACGCCAAAGACCGGACTTGATTTCCTGTGAGCATTTTCCTCCACCCTCAAGGCAGGGAAATCTACGCCACAAATGACAGACTGTCACTAAATGCGCTCACTTATCCTGCCGGAAACTTTGTGTGTACTGGTGTTTGTTTGATCATTCAAATCCTTAAATCCTGGTCAAGTCTTGGTCTGCTCCGTGGACACCCAAACATGAAACAAGTTTCCTATGTCCACAATCACACAATTTTGGTCTGACTCGGCAGTCATGCGCGTTGACCACAAATGAGACGTTCCATGTCAAAATTGTGCTACTCTCCTTGGTGTGGCGTGCGCCATAAATAGCACCTTAAATTGCTTGCTTCGGAGCCCAGGTCATGTGTTGGTGGTGTTGGATACGTGTGTAAATTAATGGTCCATCTCGTGCTAACCTCTGCTCTGTGGGAGAAAACTGACCGAGGTTGAGTCTGAACGAGTTTGTTCCCAAACAACGGAAACCATTCATAGTACCGTAGTTGTTTGTTGATCTTCCTTCTTGCCTTCTTCCGAGCTTAGACTACTGTACGTACACTTCTCGTAGTGTACAGTAGTACAGAGAGAGAGCATTGGTTGGGTTGCGTATCCTTGAGCATGTGTTTGGTTTGAGTTTCAAGAAAGAAAGCATACAACCATTAAACAAGCAAACAACCCACCCATCGTCTTGCCCACTTCCACCATCGCGGAGATGTTTGTGAATTCAATGCCTCTCATATCACCACCCACCAGATCAAGTATCTCCAGACGGACAGTATGATAAAAAAAAATATGCACTAGCAGTCATATGCACACGAGTGCAACGTTTGACTAGGGCCAAAACAGAACCGGAAAGGCCGGCGCCCACTACTTGGCGGAGCACAAGGAATGAGAAACCGAGAAACTACCTTCGATTCGACTTCACTTTCTCAGGAAGTGATTTCCTGTCAAAATTTTACTACGAAAGAAAGATGGAACCAGCCACAGAAGGGATTACAATTGAGCAAAATCCTTTCGAATTTTGAGCCTCATTTAGGGTCGAGGTTGTATTGGACCCAGGTAAGTAAATTCTTGAGTACCCAATTTGCTTGCCGGCAAATAAAAAAGCTGCGAAGAAAAATTGTATATTTTATAACATTTGAAGTAACTTTTGGCTAAATTTCGTACCTCTTAAAATCTTTCCTCTTGACGATCTTATTCTGCAGATTTCGAGTCCTATAGAGGGCAGAGAAGTAGCATTCGGTTAACCAGGAGAAAGGTCGTACCACAATCATATTGAACTATTCTGACGTTATTGTTGGGAAAACTTTTTTGGTTACTCTCGATTAGAAGAAAATAAGACATGCAAAAACAAGCCAATTGAGAGACTCCGTAAAGCAAAGTTAGGATCAACTTGACCCCAAACTATGCTGTGTTCTTTATTGTGAGCCAGTTTATTTCGTAGCAACCATATATTGAGTAAGGGAAAGCTGCAGTGTCAAAAAATATTAAACTAGACTGTCGGTTGAATCTATGTAAATAGTCCTTTTCACTGAGCGGAGGCTGCGCCATCTGCTTCGACAAGGTGCGGACAAACAAACGTAGATATAAGAGAACACGATCTGATATGTCAGAGTTCATCAAGGTATTGTTAAATGAACAATTTGTTGATTAAGTATCGTGACACAATGAAAACCACAACAACTCTTCTGGGAGACTTTTCAAATCCTCTATGGGTAAAATTCTGAAAACGTTTGACATGTAAATAAGCACTCAACAGGAAGTTGTTTAGGTTATGGTTGATTTTTTTTTATTGCAAACATTATCTCTAACAAAACAGCATTAGAGAAGGCACAGTCTCACAATATTTTGGTGACCAACCTCAAAAATATCACTTCCTTTACACTTGCATTTTGTTTAATAGCACAATTTATTGGAAGAAATACAATCACAAAGAGTCGTTGGCATGCTACAAGTATTCAATATGTTGCTACTTGGTTAGGTTCAATTTCGATGACATAAGTGTACAAAATCTTACTCTTTTTGAATTTGAAAGGTCTTTCCGAAGATTTGACGGGTTATTTATGGTGTTAGAATGTATCAGTATTAAGTTGTTCAGCGAAAAATACCTTGTTAAAGACAGGTATCTTAGAGCGTATTCTCGTGCTTTTATGTTTGTTTGTCCGCAACAAAAGGAGACAGAGGGGAATGAAAAAGACTATTATCCAATCATTAAAAGATATGTTTAGATTAGAATACATGTGGGGTTATGATAGATGCCTACTTTTGTCTTATTGTTTTGACCTAGATAATGTAATTTTATTAGGGAAAATATCAAAGCATCAAAAAACTTCCTGGTATTGTTAAATGTTTTTTTCCCGAAACTGGCTAAGTGTTACGGCATGACTTTTTGCTTGAACTACAAATCATGTTCAACATCAGCTTCCTTTACAATGCAAAACATACAGATCAGCATTTCTAAAACGTGTCTGATGCGCCAAATTTGCATCACTGCCCATAGTATCTTCAAAAAATGCGACAAGGGAGGTGGTCGTAGTTTCCTTAATTGTTCAAATAAATACAACGTTATAGTAGATCAAAGTGTTGAAACTAGTGCCAATGGGTTCCAGGGTAATTCGAAACAATGGAAATATCGACACAGGAAAGGTCGACACATCAGAGATCTCAACAAACTGGAAAGTTGGACACATCGGAAAATCCAACACAATAAAGGCTCAATGTATCAGAAAACTCAATGCATTAGAAAACTCTACACACCGTATAAGAAAACACAACATATCAAAACATGCAACAGATTGGAAAAACATGACTGCTAAAACCTGTTGCTAACATCTTTAATTGAGGGTAATTGGAAATGGAGATAAGGTATCCCTGCTTAGTATCCAAATACTTCTGCAATAAAAAAATATTTAAAAAAAATGTAAAGCTCATTGGTCAAGCTGTCAAAAAGCTTATTGAAAAACTTGCAACTGAAATTTTAAATTTGCTGAGTTTTCTTGTATTTTATGGTAGCTTTTCGATGCATCGAATTTTTAATTGAGTTGAGTTTTCCAATGTGTGAGTTCTCTGGTGTGTCATCTTGCCTTGTGCCGAGTTTTCCGTTGTGTCGAGCTACCCTGGAACTGTTCCGATAATTCCCATGAAGAGGGTCTTGTCAACGTTGAAAGTATTTTTAAATGAAGAAAAAAAAACTTTACATGATATCTTTGAACCTACACAATTCCTCCACATAATTGAGTCAGATATTTTACTGAAGGCATTTTGTCTTGAGTGTCATATGATGTTCGTAATTGTTAGTTTTGTTCTTACATTTGGTCTTGAAATCTAGCTTTGTGAGACACCTATCCACTTACAGCAATGCTTCCAGATGGATGGCGGGCGGGGAAAAGTGCTACACTAACACTACACTAACACTAAGTGAACACTATTGATGGGATCAAATAAATTTTCAAAATCAAAATTGCTAGAAAGCAAGGAAAATCAAAGCACCAGCCGTTTCCAACGTAACCTAAAAGGTTAGGTTTGACCAAAAAGGCAACCCTGGTTTGATTGAAGAGACATCAAGGTTACTTTTTGTGACCAACTAACGGGCTTCCGTATTCTGCTAGTGATGCCACATGCCACTGAAAGTGTAAATTGCTAGGCCTGGTCGCATCCTCCCCTGATTTTTTATTTGATCTCGTCTCTAGTGAACACGCAAGATATGGCAGCACTGCCGAGCAAAATAAATTCTTCAGGGCTCAAGGGTTGAGCTTTAAGGTCAAACGTGTGAACAAAACGAGCAGTTTTGAAAGTAATTTGTCATCATTATGATTCAATTTTACGGTTTTCTCCTTTTAACGATAATTTCCACTTAACATTATGGCTACATAGTAATTTGTCACAAATTCAATTTTCGTATCTCAATCACGGTTCTTCGAGCCGCTCAGTGGCGCCCCTTTACGGTGAATGCTGACCCTTTTTTAAAGACATTGAACCATTGTGTTATACCAAGCCTTCACTAAAAGGCGAACACTGATGTGGCTGAATTTTTTATATTGAAATTTAATTCTGATCAGCACTGTTTTTATACAGACAAATGGTGTCACGTTTCTATTAATCGCCTATTAGAGAGGAACATTAATTACACTTGTGAAATCTTCTGTTCATCACGAGAAAGCTGTAAGTGGGTTGACCGTTCAATGACGTGTGAGTTGGCAAATTGTGGTATTACAGGCCAAGGATGGGAGGCCAAATGTCTGTTCTTTTTTCTTTTATATTTAAGCGCACTTCACAATAGCATATGTTACGAAAGTGGATGATCTGACACTGTGACACTGATGATGATGATAAAGATGCAGATGTAGATGAATAAAAATGCCATGGCTGAGCCTCTAGAACACATGGTTAGCGTGTGAATGGGTGGTCTCTATGGCACACTGGAGTTAATTCCATCTCGGCAACGTTTTAGCTGGTAGATTTCGATGGTTGCTTGGACCCCACTTCGTCATTTTAAGGCGCTTCAGACCGTATAGAAAAACGGAGCCAATCAGCAAATTCATGGTGGACTGATTGATTTTCATCGGGTGAAAGAGAGGTGAGCTTATACACATGCTGTCAAATATCTGAAACCCCACAAATGGAAAACGTCTTGCAACCATACCGCCTGAAGCCACCGAATTTTGGGCCGGCCTGATTTGATGGAAAACACTTGTTTCCAAGGGCCAGATCCCTCAAAGCCCGCCTATCCATGTCTAAAGTAATCCTTGACTTAGGTGACTCATACCCACAATATTTCACGTGAAGCTCCATTGCGCTTTCGACCTTGTTTCGACTGTTACGGTCATTGGGGATCAATTGGGAGGAGGCATGTTGAAAAGGGGACTATCAGATTTTCATGGTACAATTGTCTTTGGTTTTGCAGGTGCGGGAAATCTATCCGCTTGTCTGAAAAGCCTTGCTCACAACAGTCTGGACATGCTCTTCAAATTTTCTGTTGTTCTCAACACCTATGCTAAAATCCTTTACCCATACGACCAACTCAATTGGATTGGGGCAATCATTTAAATAGATCGATTTGTCCAAACTTAAGGATGAAAAGTCAGAGCTTTGCACTCTCCACCCCTTTGCCTCAAATTTTGTCCAACTATCAGATCAAACACCAGATCCAAGTCGTTTTTATAATAGAGGACGACGTCGACACGTAAGGGTAGGGTAAGTGATGAGTGTGAACGGAATTTATGTAAAAGATAACTTGGGATCATCGCCTTGGGAACGTTTAGGCAATATCTGGCAGGTTTTTTGTTTGCTGAGACCATCGTCAGTGATGTAAGTCTGGGCTTCAAACACGTTTTTGAGAAGCTGACCCTTCGTTCACAGTGCAATATGAGGAAAGGTCAGCTACGTTAAAACCAGTTTGAAACGCCAATTTTGCATCACTGACATTGGCAGGCAAGTTTGTTTGCCTAAATGTCCGAATAGGACGGCATAAAAGATTTAAGGTATAGTCTTTGAGAAGGGGATACAAATGTAATACTGGGGTACTCTGGAAGATAGGGTTTGTGCTCTAGTAATCAACCAAGTTTTACTTTTTGAATGCTACCCGTCAGAAAGTCTCTGAGCCAGGCATAAGTGTTCCCCCAAATGCCCATGTCAGCCAAGTAATTAAGCAATGTGATATGGCATACTTTTTTCAATGCTTCAATAAAATCACATCTACACAATCGTGATTACGATATCCCTTATATGTGTCGCCAAAATTTTGAACTGATTGCGTCAAAGAGGTGAAATGGGTTCGGGAATTTATGCCGTTTGTCAGGTACGTTGTCTTTTCAGT
>NC_081447.1:8152754-8158451 GCF_007210705.1 Tigriopus californicus | reverse complement strand
TGCGGGGGAAAATTACAAATTTGAAATCACAAGTAAGAATTAAGATTCAACTTTTGATAGCATTGACTGTCATCGAGTGCACAACATCGAGTACACTCACAAAAGTGTCCCTATAAATTATTGCCCAGCGCTCTTCAATCACCTTTTTCACGGAAGGCAAGGGCAAATAAATGACTTTGAGATTCACATCATGCACTACATTCAAGTTATTATCCAGATGCTAAGACTGCAATCTAAGCATACTCGAAGACTCCGTATTCGCGCAAGGGATTTTTACAAGAAACGAACTAGATAATCCGTCGTCCTTATTGGTCCTGCCTTGTTATGACGTCAAAGAGCATCAAATAGACCAAAAATGATGAATATAGATAGTCAACACTGTTATTGCCTATTGACTATTGAATAATGTACGTACACACAATCTCTTCGTTCTGAGAATAGTTTCCATATCTTAAAGAGGAAACGTTCCAGTACTGGTCTCTTTTGATCTGGCCCACTGGAGATATGAAAAGGAGATTAGGTATTTCCTTTGCGCCTTTTCTTCCTTCTCCTTCCCGTTCCAAAAATGCAAATGAGTCTTTGTGAAATTCGAACTTTTTTCTATGGCTAAACCATTGGACCTGGAGCCTTTCACATGAGGAAGTCCGGGTATTGCAGCTAGTTATGTAGCTAGCCAGACAGCCACGCACACAGATAGTAAGCAGATAATATGGTACTGTTGACAGCCATCCCTTAGCAATCGAGTCTTGAGTTAAGAACAACTGAATGAATGACCGAGGGAGTGCTTACTCTGTTCTATAACCATCGAGGTTCAGTTGGGGCTATAAACATAAAGCCTGGCCAATCTATTTCGATATCTGGTAACTTGGTTTTTAGAATCGAGTCAACAAGTTCATGCTGAGTGATGCTCGTTGTCTGAGTCGAGTGTCAAGGGGCCAATATGAATAACTTTAAACGATGTTCATATTTGGCTACTAAGGCAAAGGTACTAAATGATAGCAGATGCGCTCAGGTTATAACACTTCAGGCACCTGCAGAAAAAGCGAACTCAAAGTGACTTTAATCCAGCAATAGTTGAATTATTGTCTCATGTTTCCAGTGGCCTCAAACATACCTGATATTGAGTGAGTCGATACAAAAAAAACCGCAAGAACCAACGACGTAGTTGTGAACGCATTATGAGGGGGTCATAAACAGGAAACCGTTCAAAGAGAATATATGACCAAGAAGTTCAGAGATCTAAAATTCTTGATCCTCTTTAATGTTTTGGTGAGGCCTCTCGATGACCCTTTTTAGGCTGATGTGTTTTTCTTTCGTAAGCCTGGTCAAGGAGTAAGGAAAAAGAAAGCCTTGGCATGGTTGTTGAATTTTCAAAAGTGATCAAGAACTGTGCTTTTGGCGCGAGATACTCTTTGTTCCCAAGGAAGGTAATATTGATCACGTCAAATTTTCAGACATGTGAGTCTGACAGTATCCGAAGCACTGCCAGCGTGAAAATGCCACCCGTTTTAACCATCAGGATGAGACTCTAGGGGCGCATTTCTTCAAGGCAATGTCTAAACGTTGCCTCCGAAGTAAACGCTTTAAAAAGACTGGCCTCAGCAACCAGTTATGATGGAACTGTCCACAGGAAACTTGAAGAAGAAAGGAACACACAGCAACTTCTTGATTCATATGTTCTTTAGGCAACATATCAATAAACTTCCGCCTGGGAAACTCCCTCTGCCTGGTCTAATTATGACTTGAGAGCCATCCACCCGGCCAGGATAGGTGGACTTGTTTATCTGGATCATTATTTTTGTCTCATGGGCTTTCTCTGGAACGCTGCTCAGTCCAAGTCAGTTCCAGGGGTCCGCAGGCGATTGGGGTGGGGAAGGGGTTGGATGGCTGTGGATGCATGTGCTCAGTTATCCTGGTTGCAGCCATGAGCGATAATGAGTGCACAGGACCATGGATAAAATATCACATATTGGCAGCGATCTCGGAGTAAGGAGTTACAAGAAAGAGAAAGCAAAATGTTCATTTGAGGGCCTCTTAGGGGAAAGTTTACATACATTGTTACATACATTACATAGAAAGTTATGCATCAAGGAAGTGCTATTTGTACTTTTCTTCTCCAATTCTTTGTCGCCAGTTTTGACAAAATGTGGTCCTGAAACCAGCTTCCAACAAGTATTACCACGAGGGTAGCGTTTAGACGTTACCCCGAATGAAAAAAAACCTCTTACCCAAAAGGACTCGATTCTGGACCCGTTGCAGTACTGCCATTATGTGTACCAAAGACATGCAAGTGAAGGTTGATGTTTGTTAATACTGACTTTTCCGTTGGCCTTGGGCTCTTATTGAATATAAGTGCAAACCACAATCGAGTAATAATAATATCCAAAATGTGATTGCTGTGCTGGCCAATATTGCCTCCCTGCCCAGAGCTTTATTCTGGGCCAGCGAGTTTTCCATCGGTGAGGATGGACAAGTGCGTATATGTACGTGCTCAGTCATTGGCTATATTCCTGCCCTTCTCGAAAGAACGCAAAAATCTGAAAAGAGCCCTTTGCTGTACAAACGTATGAGACTCGTTGAAAGGAGGATTTTGTTGAATTGGCTGCCTTATTCTGGGAGTAGTCGGTACTAGAAGGTTTTTTATCCGCAGGCCCCACGGATGGAGGGAACGACAAGGACGTTCAAAGTCTTGAAGTCGAGGACCGTCCTCAAAAAAGAAAGAGCGAGCGTTTATACGGCTACGCACGTTTGTATACGTAGTAGATGCCTCCGAGGCCAGTCAGCAGTCGGTTGGCGACTGAATAAAATAAAGAGAAGGGCGGAGAAGGAACCAGAGAGCGAGAGCCAGATAGAGCGAGAGAAAAAAAGGAGAGAAGAGTGTCGAACGAAGCCTTCGTAGCCTTCGTAGCCTTCGTAGGGCCCCCGCGAATCGAGGCCACAATGTGGAAGGCACAAGGGCTTTTGGAAGTCTACGAGAAGGCTCCAGTTGAATAGAGACAATGCTCAAACATGAGACGGTGGTGAAACGCCCAACCTTGGATCAGGCATAACTCGCATCGGGACCCAGAATCCTCGTTGTTCGTTCCCCCTCTCGCATGAAAGTTGGCGATTTTTGAAAGTGCTCCAAGCGAAATCGGTGAAGCCACCAACTTTGGCCACAACTAGCTCTCTTGTGGTGGTTGTGTCAAATCTTTTTGGATTGAGAAAAAAGTGTTGGGTGCACGTGCCCATCTTTTTGAAATCGGGCTCAGCAGGTACGTCAACTATTGAGTACCAACTCAGTTCAATAATATTGGGGATGTGTATGGGGGGCGGCATGTTTGACAGCTGGGAGATGAATTGGGTCTTTCATCTTCGAAATTGTTGACGTACTTTTGGTAACTTGGCACAAAGTGTTGATGATTCAAATAATAATGGAGTATCTACCGAGCAAACCTGGGTTATTGGCAATCGCCCAAGCATACTATGAAGCACCATTTATGTCCCAACCCATCTTAGACTTAGCTACATTACTTACAGTAATGCATGTATTATGAATTGAACTCTTTACATCCATCCGTTTTGAGGTCATCCTCGACGTAGAGGATCTGGGTCCGAATTCTGATCTTTGCCCCTCTTTATTTCACGCAATGAGATCAGAATCGTACGTGGCGCCAAAATTAACGAACTCACTTGAGTGGATATGGCCGAGGGACCTTCTTTCTTTCTCGCCCCCGTCCAAGCTGTGCAGCCCTGTTCCACTCCAAGATCCGAACATCTTCAATCCCTTGACAATTGAACTACGAGAAGCACTTCTTGTGTGAATTCGTTCCTTTCCATCGGGTCCCACCAGACACATTGAAGAAAAAGGGTCCCTTGCTGTCTGAAGAAGCCCACCCTATTTAAGTCAGTTTAAATCCAGAGACTGTATTCCACTTCTTTGCATCTTTGGGAACTCTCTTGGCATGGTTCCATTTGTGGTTTGTTTACTAGGGGATTCGAATTTGATCCGAAATGAGCGAGACGAGTTGATATCATGAAAGTCAACTGCCACAAGTGAAGCGGAAAGTGCCAAGATTGGAATTCACCTCTGGGTTGAGTCACTTTTCAACCTCGGTGGCTTGACTCAGACATCCTTTGCCATGCCAAGCAAACAAAAGGCTTTAGAACATCCGGTTCATGAAAACGTGAAACTATGAACCCGAGGCTTTTGACTTCGTTTTTGACTTTCCACTGGCATGTGAGAAAGGGAAAGAATTCTTGGTTTGGTTGAAGAGACTCTTGACAATACCTTTGAGTTTTAAGGTGAAATGGCTCATCATTACTTTTGTCAAGAAAAAAAATGAACAAAAACTGCGCAGTCACAGAAAACCCTCAAGTAGCGGGGAGAGCGAAGTCCTGAACATTGAGGAACCCTTTGGTGAACTCACTATCTTGCATCCAAGGATTTAGGCATCTTTAACAAGTTCATGATTCAAACATAATAGATCATTCCCATAAGCTTACTTACTGTCCAATCAATTTTCATTTTTGTAAGCTTACTGTTTCTCCTCAAGGTTTTTATTATTCAATATCACGAGATACTTGATCCATACCTATATGAAAAAATTAACCGAGCGAGGCAGACTTTGAATGTGAGACTGGACGGGAAATGGGTCTAAAAAGTCCAAATCCACTTTAAAAGCGATAAGCAGGTTTTTCAACCACCTGATACTCCATTAGGAGAGAGGTCGGTACCAGATTGAACAGATAAGGAAATGGAAAGGAAACGACGAATGAGTCTAAAAATGTCAAACTCAATGAGTATTTTCTAGCCAAACCTATTCATCGTTAATCCTATCAGTCTGAGTGACTTATTACGTGATCCCAATGCCAATTGACATTTGACAATTGCCTTGACAAGCAAAATAATCATAAGTTATCCATGCCAAAATTACACTAAAATCATCGATCGTCTGACGAAACTCAATAAAATTTCTGCTTTAGGTCGATCTTAAATTTAAAAGTTCGAACAAATCAGCTCTGAAGTTAATAATGCATCATCTTGGATATTAAAAAAATAAGAGTAGTCGAAATCCCAAGTTCCGTCCTTGAGCAGGAAAGTTCTCGAGATATCGCTTAACAAAGTTTTGGACTTCTGCTTTAAGCTTGTTTTGTTGCTTTGATATGCGTTGTTTGGCAATAACTACAGGGAAAACAAAGCAAACGGAGAATCTGTCTTCTGAAATCGTTTCCAATGGCTCTAGCGAGTAAAGTAGCCCTGAACAATAACCTGTAAGCACACTTTTACCGATGAGTGTTTTTCAAGCTGTTAAGTTGTCGAAGTGATCCTCTATCTAGTAAGAAATTGGATCCTAATCCATGCTCAGTTGCAAAGTGAGGCAAAAGGATCATGAGAAACCTGAGAGGAATGCCATCTATCGTTGAGTGCGATTTATGCTCTAAGTTTTGCTCTTAGTCTTGAATCGACGAATGGATCACTCCTTTGGAACACACCAATGTCAGAGAACTATTTGAGAGTATTGCGTCTCAAATGCTTTGAACGCTTCAAAACAAAACCTTCAGGCCCATTGAAGAAAGCCAAGACCGATGATTCATCCTTGCAATTGTGACTATTTTTCCCCGGCATCTTGAGCCACTTGCAGGATTCTGCAAAATTTGACTTAATTGCGATTCTTCGACGTTCCTGGAATTCTAAACATTTTAATTGGGATTTGT
>NC_081447.1:8136328-8152718 GCF_007210705.1 Tigriopus californicus | reverse complement strand
GAGACAAAAACAAAATAAAATCCCAATAGTTACCAGAACATCAATAACATGACGCGAAGGCGGACAAGTATCCGATTCTTTATTTTAACCTGATTGTCTCCAGCTACTGCTGGTATACTTTAGGAACAAGTTGTGAAACGAACACTGCAATCGTGATGCGTGTCAAGACAGTTGTTCGGCCGTCCGTTCTTTGGCGTAACCATGGGAAAGAGAAGGTCTAAACTTTCGTTGATAAATTTATGTCTTTCCAGGCCTCGCCAAGGCGGACATTGAGGCGCCGGCGATTGAGGAAAGAGTAAAGGTTAGCCATTACGGTACGTACGAGGTCCCTCTCTACGTGCGTGTCTTCCTCTTCCTCTCTCTCAATCGAACAACACCCTGCTTCAACAGAAAGATCTTGTCATGAAAATTGAGCTCAAGATGGATCGCTTCAAGACAAGTCACCTCATCCCCCCCCCCGAGTCTTGGCGGCCTTCGAAGGCCAAAAGTGACTCAAACAACTCGGTTCATTATCCTGCCCTTGCTGTGATTTGCAAACCCTTTCATGAGAGTTAACCCTAGTTGTCAAACAATGGAAAGAACGGGATGCCTGGCAACTCGAGAATCGAGAAAGTCAATGTGGTGAAATGGGGAAAAAAACTCTGATCGGAATTTTGTTCCTCTTTAAAACAAGCCACAGATTACACTACCACGTCTCTTTCGTCTTGGCTTCTCCGTCGTCCTTAAACCGTCTTGGAGAGGAGTGAGCCTAACGAAAGTGTCATCATGGTTTTATTGATCATCTACCGTCTTGACTCTACGTAATTCCCAGTGAAGCAAACGGCCCTTTTTAGTGGAACTAATCCCCATCAGCCATCTAGCTCATGACTGTTCCTTTTATGAGTGTACAATACTACTAAAAAGCATCTTGTACTCAAGGAACGACTCGGTCTTGAGAAGCACGTCTTGGGCCATTGCTACATATTCTAGACATTACAAATGTACGACTCACTATCAGCGACAGCAATAGGCAGCACTCGGCCCAAACGACACAACGATTCCAAGACGGGTCCAATTTGGCAACAAGGACAGTCAGACTACCGGCTGCAGTAGTAGTAGTAGTGGTAACAGTAACAGTGGCCAGCTTTTAGTGTCTTTCGGATTTTCAAAGCACAGACAGACACACGACGGAAGTGACAAAGCTGTTCTGGCTCTAATCCTTGGAGGCATTGCGGCCTTTTGGGGACACGAACCACCAAGAATTGTCCATGGAGTATATTATGACAAGACGAGGGGAAAGAGGAGTTGGAGAGAGAGAGGACATCGTTGACGAAGTGTCTGTGCTTGTTCGTTCTAGGTTATGAGGCCCGGCCCAACAAGAACCCGAAGGAGAGAAAGAAGAGATGCCTTTTCTGTGCCTTGTCTTTTCCGGATTCCCTGTGGTGCAATCACTTTGACGGAAGAAGCGCTGAACAACGGCACGACGAGCCCGGCTGACAAGCTCTGATTTGTGAACTCTTCCCCCGCCCCGAGACTACTATGAGCTCTGTCTCGCTAAGCTCTATGTGGTGAACTCAATTCCTCCGGCTGCTATTTTCCGCTCAAGTCTTTTTCCACATGCATTTCATGGTTAGAAAAGCATTGTGGTCTAATTTCAGGAAGACCCTGGTGGCCTATTAGTCCGGGTCTACTGCCGGCAGCCAATGCAAACACGGCCCACCTACGCACCGAGAGCCCCTTCAAAAATCAGGAAAGCAAAGCACAATACAGAAAGCCAAAAGGCCAGTCGTGTTTTCGGCACAAGAATAGTCAATTGTGCATAAATATACGTCGCATCATGGTGACGAACCTAACTGTATGGATTAATGAGTTTGGTTGGACGGATCCTGAGACCGCGTCTACTTCCTCTCTTTCCGCTTCTTCCTCGTCGTCGTCGTCGTCGTCGTCGGCCTCTTCGTCCTTGTCGTCGCCTACTACTCTGGTTTACTCGGGATCCAGCTGCGATAACACATCAGCTTGCGTGGCAGTCCCAACCAACGGATCCATGTCTCATTGTAAACCCCAGGAGTACTACTCTCCTAATTATGCCATCGTTGGAACATTATTTCAGAGCATCATTTTCATCATAGGCGTTCTGGGCAATGTCTTGGTGTGCGCGGTGGTTCGACGTACGCGTTCCATGCACAGCACCACTAATTGTTATCTCGTTAGTTTGGCGGTGGCTGATACGATTACTCTGGTGGCCTCGGTTCCCCAAGAAGTGCTCAGCTACCACATCCTTGGCGATCAATGGGTGTGGGGACCCGTGGGATGCTCTCTTATAATCTACCTCCAGTATCTGGGCATCGACGCCTCGGCCCTGTCTTTGACGGCCTTCACTGTCGAGCGCTACATCGCCATCTGTCATCCCATGAAGTCCAAGTCCATCTGCACCATCTCCCGGGCCAAGAAGATCATCGGGGCTTGTTGGGTGTTTGCCATCGGGTATTGCTCCCCGTGGTTCTTCCTGACTCAGACCCGCACGGTGTGTGTTCAGGGCGTGGGTGATGTGACAACCTGTGGTTTTCGCCTTAGCCGCAACTCCACCGAGTATTTGATCATGTTCTTCACCGACATCCTACTCTTCTATGTGTTGCCACTGATCCTGTCGGTGGTGTTGTACCTTTTGATTGCGCGTATGCTCCTGACGAATTCGAGGAACAAATTCCCCGGTGGATTGAGTAATGGCACGGCCATGTCTGTGTCGGAGGCAGCCGCCAAAAGCAATCAATCACGTGTGCAGGTAAGCCACCACACTCTCTCGTGGAAAAGATTCATTACCAATTGCTTAATATTTACAGAATATTCAAACTACTAGTACAATATTTATAATACTTGCGGTGATATTTCGCTATGGGAGCCTCAACTGAAGTCGTAGAAACAGGGATATGAAGACTCCTGGCTGGTACAAATGATAGCTCGTAAATCGATAATGAAACGTGTAGTCACAGTATGATTGGTGCTGGTTGTACGACGAAGAACCAAAAGATGGTTATCGTATCTCCTGCCAACCATGTGAATGCGTTTCAGGGAAAATGACTTACAATACCTTTTACGTAAATGCACTGCGTATGTTCCATTAAGTTATTCCGTTCTCCTTACTTCAATCAAGATTGCCCCACGAGTGAGGCGTGAGCTTCTACCAATCTGCAATACATTTCATGCACAAAGTGTATATTTGTAAATGAATCTGATCGATCTTTTTGTCCTTTGTCGTGAAAATATCAGAAATATGATCTTTCACCTACAAAGTTCTCTAGCGGGTTTCAAACAGTTCGGGATTGACTTGTGCTGGCAGTTGTGCTTGAATAGGATGGGTGGCCAGTGCGTACGTCGTCATAGAATGGCACATTTCGTGGGAACATGGATTTCTTAGTTGATGGATTTAAGTGATGCCTGCCTGGCGGTCTAGCTAGACATGTTCAACTTCCACTGCATGAAGAATCCTAGATTGATCGCTTGGAGTGCCGAACAGTGAGAGTCAAGACCAATTTGCTGACGAACACGACCTCCACGAAAGAGAGCTTTCCTCCTCTTAGCAGGCTCGACAGCATTCATCACCTTTCGATCTCAAGACACATTGGGAATCTTCTGGCAATTTGTCGAGTCAGCGAGCATTTTGGAACGGGTGGTCAGGTCCTAAGCCCGGATACTTGTATACTACCACTACCGTCACTACTTTGATCCCACTCAAGCACCAAGATAGACGTGAATGGGCGTGAATTGGCATTGTCGTTGGTCGGTTGGACACACACACACACATACACAAACACACGGCTTACGATTGTCGCATCGTGTAGAATAGTCGGAAATTGAGACGATTGAAAAGGAATAAGGCCTTCTCTGAAATGACGTAACGGGAAATGCACCGTCCGATCTACTACTTTACTATGGGCCCGGTGATGGGTGCAATCCACATACTCAATTCATGTCAGCATGTATGTAATGCCTGGCTCTGGCCTTGAGAGAAACTGCATTTGCAATTGCACCAACTTTACTTTGAATAGAGACCACAATCAAATGAAAACTGCCGACTCTCATTCGCACCCAGTGGGCTCAATCTAGGCTAACGAAGGCGACACAGGGGACGAGATAGAAAACGCCCACATCCGAAAAGGGAAGGGGGCAAAATTCTTGGCTCGACTATTCTGGGGCCACACTGGAACTTCGGATCGAACCAAGCAAGTCAAGGAATGTTTTTTACGTAGGTATTGTCGAAGAATCCTCTAATTTCATAACTCTAAGCACAGAGAGCTTTTCTTGTCTACTTTTCTTTGTTTTCATTTTTTCGGCGGGAAGGAAGGTAAGTTTGATTTCAACATTTGTTGACAATCCAAGTCCAAGAAGTAGATACAAAGTTGGCATTTGACTTCTTGCTCGTAGCAAAGAATAGATAATGATGTAGGAAGGTATGGGAGCTTTTGGTTGCAAAGATTAGGCAGACAAAGATAGGCTTAAGTACATGCTTGAAACACTAGTCTTGTGGCTCCCTTTCTCGGTCGTAAGTCATAGCTAGCGAGCGGAACAATGTTTAATGTTTATCCAACAAATGCTTTACATCATGTTGAACTCGAGTTTTAGACAAAAGCAGAATGTTTTCTTCAACTTATCTTTTGTCACACAAATGAAATGTTATTGTTCTTTGTTAGCCAGATATACAGTTAGTTGAAAGGTGTCAAGTAGCGCTTGTTTTTTTTTAAAGCTACATCGTAAATACGCCCTATCTTCACGTAAAGAAAGTGCACAAACTGTGCAATTAAATCGACTGGTGCACTCTCATTATAACATGTGTCTATAATTTACTTGGGAACATGGCGTGGCTCGGTCTTACTGTGACAAAGATCAGTATTGGGTATGTTTTCCAACACATTTGAAAGTACAGAAGTACAGATAGAGAATCTGCTTTCGCCTGCACAGGGCCGAATATTGTTAGTATCTAAGGGCGAAATTATTGGTTCTCATATAGGTTTCGAGTGAGTGCGGAGCTACATCTATTTGGCCTGATGAAGCCAAGACAATTGCGCTTTGTCTTCCATATCTATTGAGGTTTGACATGAATAGGTCAAAGATAAAAGATTCCTAATGAGAAGCTTTTGATGATCGATGGATGTCAAGAAGGAACTTTGACCAGGGAGGGTCTCATTTAGACTACTGTTACTACTACTAGTACTACTACTACTACTACTACTCCAATACTACTACTTACTACTACTACTTACTACTGCTATACTGATTTCCCTCAGGCTCCGAACAAACATACTTGCTTTAGCCAAAGCTCAGCTCAGGAAGTTCTCATCCAATGATATCAGAAAATGGAAGGAATTCCTGAGATTCTTGGGTCCAAATGTAACGAAGTAGACGAGACCAAACTCAAGCGGCAATGAAGAGGCGGCCAAGAATCCAAACTTCTAGCGCTAGACGAGCTAGATTCGACCTTCAGATAAGGCCAGTGCAAGAGCTGGCTCTACTGTACTCTACACAACCTAAAGCAGTTCTTCACCCTTTGTTGAGTCATTGGATATCGATAGGGGCTGCTTTGGAGAGTGACGGGAGCGTAAGGACCACTCCCGACTTCCGTACTGATGTACGTGTTGGTGACTCGAAACAAGTCGCATCATAACGAGAGAAGCGGATCTTGAGCGTTATTGGTTTAGTTTTGGGTTGGTTGGATTTGCTTGGGTTGCATCTCAAATCTGGTTTGACCCAAATTTCAGTAATGCATTGGATTTACATGTCCAAAACTAGTTCCTGAATAAGTCATCATCAACATCATCATCAGCGTCAACAATGAAGCATTTGTCATTAACTTCAACCGAGGCATACCTATTATAGAGGATCGCCAGATTAGCTCTGCAAGGAATCCCTTACAAGGCAAGCTTGCGATTTGAGGGTCGGCGTTCTATGCCTCGGGTCGTCCTCGTGGGGAAAATAAAGAGTCCACCTGGCCATGAAAGGAGGAGAAATAGTGTGAAGCACAGCGGAAAGTGCAGTTGTCTGTAGACAAAAGCTTCGAGTTTGATTCGCCCCCACACCATTGATAATCACTATTATGATTAGAGACGGCCAAAGTATACCCTATCCGTTTTATGCCACTTCTCTGACATTTATGGAAAGTTGATGATTCCTCTTTACGTCAGCAGACGGAAATTAGTGGGCAATTCGTTCGAAATGTGGGTCTTCAGAAGTCATGTACTTGCTCGTATGCTTCCTCCAATGACAAGTGCAAAACTAGGCTCAAATTACAAGAATAGAGTAATAAAAATGAGAAGGTCTGCAATGTGAAAAATAGTGATCGCAAATTCTCGGCTCGATTCTCCCGCCGACCTTTCCCAAAACGAAATTTTCAGACACTAATCACGCCCATTGGGAGGGTCGAGGTTCACTCCTCCGCCCTCAGCCTCAGCACCCATCACCCATCAATCAAAAAACATAAATTTGCATCCGAAAGGATTATTGCACCGTGGTCCAGACACTTGAATCAAATCAACAGTTTCAAACGAATCATGGTGCGTGCGCATTATACGTAGACAAAAACCTTTTTTCATATCCTCTTTATTCCTTCGTCCAAAATTTGGAATACGCCTCCTTCAAAAGCGTTGGCCTGACGTTTCAGGTCTTCGATCATTTTGGACTGTCCAAGTCCGCTGTTTGTTCGAAAGGCTTGTTTACGATTTCCATTTTCACCCTTCAACGTGTTGGATGCATGGAAGCGAATGAGTGGATTGCCGTAGATTTGGCGTTTTGAATGGGCGTACCATTTAGACGGCTTACTTTTTATCCAAATTTGAGCCGACAAACAGACCAATCACTCACAAGCACTAAAAGATCCCTTCTCAAGATTGAGCCTTTCGGGTAAGCCGAGGAATACTTTCAAGTGTTTCATGCATGTCAGTAAATGAAGCGCCGCCACTCCATATTGGCTTTGAATAAAAATTGAACCATTTTTCAATCCATAAAAGTATTCATTACTCGATCTAACTCTGATAATAAGATCAGCCTCGTTATAGTCAAATAGCAGTCGATATTCTCAACCGATTTGACTTACATAATCTGCTACAATGACTAAGTACCTCATCATCATCTCCCCTTAACCTATTTTCATGAGCCCCCTAATTTAACAAAGCCAATTATTCTGTTGTTAGTTTTATTACTATTGTAGATTTGATGAGATAAATTACATGTTGACCGGTTCGATAGGAGCCATACTCTTAGTCCTTAGATTCACGTACTTGTTTAAGAGCGAATTCTTTCCTACGGAATTAGGGGTATGATTTTCGAGGTTTTAGTACCTAAATGGTTAATGTTTAACTGTCCTCTAAAGTGCTCTCTAGTTATGAGAGCTTGGCCTTTATTGTTCTTTCACCACAAATGATTCCGGTTCAAAACATGTTGAAGGCTTCCGGAAAAGGTCTTTCAAAGACATTTGATTTGAACTTTCTCAGATCAACCAAAATAGGCTTTTGACGTCAAACTCTGCTTCATTCCAAGGCATTTTTACAGATCTGACCATCTTTCTTAATATGGATGCAAAGAATGCCCATAGATATGGTTGGGACAAGCTACCATTATTTTGTGCACTTCGGAAGACTTTACTTAAATCAGGGCAGTCTGGGGCGACACTATGCAAGACATAATTCCACCTAAAATTATCAACGTTGCACCATCTTCTTTAACGTCATTATCAGTCGGCTTCAAGCAATGGCGAATTCAATGGGCATATCCTTGTCTGCCGTCCATTAATGTGTCGACAATGAGTTGTGTTGTTGTCAGATATTGGCCCAACAGTACGTTTCGCTTGTCTCAATGATACAATTGAGGCAGAACATTTTGGCTATTTGTTTACTTCACCAATGACGAACTATTGGTAATAATAAGACTGATCCAGTGGCATTGGAACATGCACAAAGGCTTTTTCCTGAACCTTGCAAAATTCATGCTTCAAGGACAGGTAAGTTTTTGGTTTAAGATCGCAATGCTGAATTACCATTCCCCTCCTTGGAGTCAATTTGAAGGCCGAATTAAGATGGCAGTTTACGGAAAACACAGTTTCTACCGAATGTCCAAGTAAGGCTACCAAAAATGAAGAGTGTTCCTTGTACTGAACATCTAGCTCAAAATCAGGGTTTTTCTTTAGGTCTTCGGTAAAGTCTAACCCGAATATAATCTGAAACGAGAGAGCGAAAGAACGACAAGCCATTGTTTCGTTGACAAATGTTTGATGATTATTTTGATAGTGCAATCAAAAAAGTTTTATTGGGGTAGGGGTGCACCAATGGCCAATTGAGTTTGATAATGGCTTTCGAATGCATATATACTCTGCTAGCACTCAAGGCCTCATGACTTGACACACCAAAAAAACTAATGCCTTCAGGGGCCCGTTGTTGAACATTCGTCTGCGAAGCTTGAGAGCGAGCCTAAACTGGTTACTAGGGTCGAGACGAATGTATCCGGTATTTAGTAATTAAAAGTTTCCCCGTGGTCCTGTCTAGCTGCGTCTCATTTCTCCATTTGTTTTCATCTGTGGAGGACTCTCCACTAGGTACATCTCAAGATGCGTTGAAGTAGAACGATGGAAACTTGTGAGAAGAAATCAAATACTCGCAAGTCTCGAGCACAACTGGCCTAAGATTACCATATAGTTATTTGTATTTATTGTTACGTGAGTTGATTCTCTCCCGAAACCAAAATATGGCTCAGATGCCGAGGAAAATAGTCTCCAGGGACCACTTCATGGATGCCAAAGCAAATAAAGATAATTACGTCTTCCCAACCAGAACTTGGCTGGAACCTTTTAACCCACTACTACTTGATAAAACGAATAAGGTACAGTAGCTTTCAAAGTACGTACGTATACCCTGCCAACATCAATAGGGACAAGATTTTCATGATCAATAGAAGCAAGGACGGAAAAGACTCTCCAGCACTTTGAGTGTTCAAGGATAAAAGACTCCAGTTTTACTCGCGAACAATTGGTTGATGAAGTGATGTCCACACCTGTCTTGATTCGTTCCAGTCGACATGAAGCAGAAGTGATAGCCCAAAAGAATTGAGAAATGATCGCACCAGGTCAATATCCGAATGGATGGAAATGCCATTTTGACCAAAAAAGGAACTCTGCGATTTTCATCGAGCGTAGGAAATCGGCACAACACCAAAACCACCTCGCGGAGAAAAACCAAGACGTGGGAATCATGAAATCCCCAAGTTGCTCGCAATCTCAGTAGAACAAATTCGGACCAAAGGCATTGGCATATCATGCCGCGGTCATTGAGCGCTAGAGTAAAGACTAAAGGCTCCCTAGTGCGCTCTTCAAGGATATCAAACTTGACCTTATTAAGCGGGCCTCCCGGGTGGCGAAAGTAACAAGAACCATGCCAATGAAAGGGAATCATTTTTGGCATTCACCTTAACGGCTCATTGTAAACCAATTCGATCAGGGGGAGCTAAAGCTTATGAATGGATAGCATGAATGAATAAGTAAGCTTGATTAGAAACCGCTCGATATTCCTAACGTATCTTCATTTCACATGAGGATAGTGATTCAAAAACAATGAACACATCGGGCTGTAGTATTTCCTGATTCTTTTTCTTTCTTATGTGGTTGGACTGGTTCCCAATCGAGTGCATTTTTGTTCGGAGAAATCGTTATCCGAGAAGCCAATGCAACGAGACAACGAGCGCAAGTTGAATCCGAAACATTTCGTGACAAAACGTCGTCCTCAACCTCAAAAGGAAAGGAAAGGAAAATAAAAGGCATGTTTTCAAATGAGAGACTCGTCGTTCATTCAGGTTGTTTTTCTAGTCAATTTACCTCATCCGAATGGTGAGAAAAATGTTTTATGATCCTCGTCAAAATGGCTTGTTACCAGAGGTCTGTTTTTTAAAGATTGCAGCTCGGATTTAGGGATTGATCGTAAACCGATAT
Organism: Tigriopus californicus; assembly: GCF_007210705.1. NCBI lineage: Eukaryota > Metazoa > Arthropoda > Copepoda > Harpacticoida > Harpacticidae > Tigriopus > Tigriopus californicus. The sequence continues at coordinate 8,142,775 of NC_081447.1, read as the reverse complement.
GAGAATACACTTGGGAAAGTGGTGAGCGAATGCTCATTAGAACTGGGTACCGTGCAAGCTTAACTCAGAGGTACGAGCGTTTAAAAACTCGCCTCTGGTTGGAATTTTTGAAAATAAAGCATAAAAAACGTTGAATGCTATGAAAAGGTGGAAAAAGTTGCAATCCGATTGGCAATTCAAGTAGGTGGCGGTTATGTGGCAAAAATTGCTGAATATCCTTCACTCACTTAAGCATCAGAACACAATTACTGTTTTGCCCTTTAATTTTTATAACTATGATTGCTAAATATAATTAATAATATAAATATAATTTAATAGTGACGCAAACTACAATCGTGATAAAGGATATATAAAATGATTTTTTGACTTTCACTAATTAAGAGGTTAACGTTCCTCGTAGATAAGTATATGATATACTAGAGAAAAAGTAATGTTTGCCATCAATTGAATAGTGGAACTAGCGAAAAAAATTTAAATTCTTGATACCTTGTGAGGACATGTCACTGTAAGTCATGTTGTTGAAATGGAAAAAAATGTTTGGAACTTTATCTGCTTTTTAGTGGAGGAAAATGTGTTCAACTATTGTTCAGAAACGAACGATTCATATCATATATTCACTAAAATATCGGAAATCGCCTGGTTTAGGTTATCTTAATGTTCAAATAGCGGAAAAACCAATCTTATCCCCAAAATGGCCGAAATGGGTTAAAACTGAATGCAATCGAAAAAAAAAGCTTTTTTCTAGCCAGTTACTCTTCAGAAAACAATATGGAAAGAAATATTTTCTAACAAATGTCGTCCTTTGGAGAAATATTAGTCGATGTTGCATTCGAATGAGCTAAAAGCAGATATAATGGATTTGCCACGAACAATTGGAGCGGTGTGAGTTAATTAGGAGGAGCATCATACACGTACACACATGAGAAGAGCTTTCAGAATACGTACACGGAATGTGGAGCCGTCCTCCTATTCGTGTCTCAAATGAGATGCAACGGTCAAACCTTTGTCAATCGAACCATGTAGTCAAACTTAATGGGGCTGTTAAAAGTCAGTTCCACAAAAGATATAATGCGCTTTGAATAAGATCAAGCTAGTCATAAACATGCGAAAATTGAATGAGGCCTTGACTCATTTGAGTGCCTTGACATTTGGATGTCATGCTCTGCCATCAATCTTTTGTGTCCAAATTCAGACCAGCTTGTTGCTTGGTGCTTGGTGTTCGTCGCCATCTGAGAAACCTCACTCACGGCATTTTGGAAATTATGTAAGTAGACACATAAGAAATAGCTGCTCACTCTTGGACGCGGTGAGCCAAGTAATTGAACAACCAGGAGAAAGTGTCTATAGTGATTACTAGGGGTAGGAAAGAATTTATTTTTTTAGGTTAGATTAACTTTTCACTATTTCGGTCATTTATGTGCGAAAACCCTTTTCACGAATTTTAAGCATAAAATAACCTTAAACCGAGCATTTTCGGGAAAATTCAAAGATTTTGGTCATTTTTTAGGGGAAATATAGCAAAATAAAGGAAGGAAGTTTAGGTCACCTTGGTGACAAGTTTGACAATTGTTGTCCGCTCAATGATTTGTTTGACATTGATCCCCAGGCTTTCTTTAAGAGTAACTGTTTTGCACATAGGGGCATATTACAAGTGATCTAACTAGAGGGCTCGTCCTCTAAGTAGATCTAGCTTATATTGTCTAGTGGCGATTGATAACCCCCCCCATCGTTTGTCGCCAAAAGCCTGAGGGAAGTGGGCATCCTCAAACCATTGATGAGTGGAGTATTTCATGCAAAAACGACCAGACCAAAGGTAAAGGAAGATCTGGGATTACAGGAGTGAGTCTTCAAATGTCCAAAATGCAGAGGGTTACCAATCTCCATTGGACTGACACTGGATCATTCCTCGTATGATGTAAGGTTTTACAGTAGACCCTTTTCGCGAAAAATTGAGACTCAATATTATCAAGCAATCTTTTAATGGCGGGGGGAAGGATTTTCAGGATTTCATATTCAAAACCAACGACATGCTGATGACTGGCAAGAAGGCTGCGGGAAAGTGGGTGAGCCTTTCTGTGTCCATCCTCAAACCCTTGATGAGTAGAGAACTTTGAGCAAGAACGGCAAATTCCTTTACTACAGACCAGACCAAGGGCAAAGATCTGGGGTTACGAGAGTTGGTCATTATGTAGATGACCAAAAGTCTAAGGGTTACCAATCTCCTTTGGTCTGAAATTGGATCATTCATAGGTTAATGTTAGGTTTTCCAATGGTCCCTTTAAAGGGAAGTGATGTTTGCACTGAGGAATTTTCATTGAAATTTAATTTCTCTATGATGTAATGGCAAGACTTAATCCAAAGAGCAAGAGCATCTTGAAAAACAATAATCAAGCAATTTTGACCTTAAAAACCACCAACATACTGGAATATCTGAACAAAAAACAACTTTTTTCACTTTTTTGTAACTAATTTTTTATACGTTTTCGAAACTTCTTTTGACTGATTTTCATAACTTAAAAGCAACTATTTTGACTAAAATGAGAGACTATTTTTCCGACCCTTAGTGATAACTAGAGACTCCGAAAATATTGTAGTTTTAGTGGTGAAATATTGAAATAATATTTACTCCCAAAAGGCAAAATATTCAAAACAGTACCTAAAGAAAGGTTACATATTCATTAAAAATTTCTTACAATCCTAATGAACGTCATCAAAATTGTTATTTTTGGACTTTTTCCAAGAAACTTGAAATAACAGACATGAAAACTAAGCCCCTCTCTACCAAAAAGTTTTTTTGATTGAATTTTCAGTTCAGCCAAAACGGCTGAGGACATAAATTAGTTTACAATACCTTAACCAATAAAACTATCCTACATATTTTTGGAACCACGCCTTTCTGAAGTAAAAGCGCAAATTACGTTGAAAAGGGGCTTCATTGAATGAATCATAATTTCTGAACTTTTATAAGGATACAAAACGCGCACTATGCTGTATCAGTATATCTCAAATGTGCCGTTGTAAGCTAAACTGAAACCATTACTTTGACTTCTTAAAATATACCCTCCTCCCAAGGGTCTAAATTGGAAATAGTGCTACCAACCATTCAAATTGGTTCAACCATTCAAACCATTCTTTTTGGTTTTGAGGACTTGTAAACCGCTACTGGAAATGTCATCTCTAGGGGCAGAGCACATTGTATCACTTGACCACTTAAGTCAAAAAACATAATTGTAACACTAACTAACAAAGTTCAACGAGGACTTAAGATCAAGGTTGCAACAAAATTTGCATCACTGTAGGTAGGGCTTAATTTCCCAGGGCAAAAGATGCAAAAAAGTTGAGTCCTCAAAGTATTAAAATGTAACATTTACGCCAAGATGCAATATCGATGTGCTTTGGAGCAAAGCTTTGACAAAAATATGTCCCATTTTAGCATTGTTTGAAAACCAAAATCTATAATTTAGAGGAAAGGTGGAAAGTAAAACTGAAGGTTTAAAAATGCCCCACAAGAAAAAATATGGCATGCCACAAACTTCGCAAGAAAAAATGGTCACTGTGAAGGGTAAAAAACGAGGCATTAATGTTTTTTTCACGATTGGAACAGTAAATATTAAAAAAGCAGATTGTTATTTTATGTCATAAGAAGTGAGGCAAGTGTCTAAGTTAAGATGTACTGTGTGATTTGGTTGTGCTTTGACGTGTGGGTTTTCCTTGACGCCCAACTTATGTGTGTTTTAATGAAGCTAATCTGTGGCACAGGAGGATGAGCTCAAGTAATTTGGTTGGCACCGTAAGGTTTAGTTCCACTTGGACGATTTGCACACATGCGTCTTATTCCGTATACTAGTAAATGAAGATGTAGTGCCGCATTGCTTGTCAGATATGAACTTGGTAAAAGTGACACTATATAATGGTAGCTCCACGGTTGTCTTGATTGTCCTGGGGACCCTTGTACAATGTTTTCCTCCACCAAGTCACTTGGAGGTCTCTTATCAACGCCTACCAGAACGGAGTGCCAAGCGCAACAATGTTACTGCACTCTTAACGTCGGATTCATTTCTTTGGGATGCATAGAGGATGCCGAAATCTCTCCCGCTTTCCCGCTTGTGTCTGAATGCCATTGTAGTATGTACCACTTGCACAATATCAATGCTCATGCTACTATGGCTTCTAGTATGGTATATCATTCAATATGGAACTTGGTACGCATTGACTGGTACGGAATACAAAAGACTGGGAGTGTGATATGAAAATTCCACTAAGACTCTCGGTTCCATCGTTTCCATCGGTTCCAGAGCGGTTCCTCCTAAGTGTACAGCGATGCGTGTTCTTAGTTACTGTACTTGCTAGCATCTACTCTTACCATTTGAAGAGAATATTCTCAATAAATTATCGTGTCTGCTTATTTCGAGAGTAACATCTACACACATATGTAAGTTAAACCTCTGTTGGAGCTTTATAAAGCGTAGAAGCAAAATGGAATGTCAAATCATAAGCTTCAGCAACAAATGTGTTTTTTGTCTCATTTGGTTTAGAGAATTGCTTCTCTCAATTGGAACAAGTGATCATCCTTTCAGCTAATTCTTTAGCCTGATATTCTGAAAAATTTCAAATACCACCCACTCTACTGCAATAACCAAGATTTTCTTCACTTACTTATAATACCGATGTATTTTTGTACTGTCTACGACCCCGTCTTCACTTTTTCGTGTGCACTGAACGTATTTTGGTTTATTTTGGCTGCCATTTAACATTTTAGTCGATTATTTCATTGCTTTTGCCATTCCATTCTTTCATTCTTTATCAACCTCTGTGTAAAGTTATTCTATACACGTCGTTCCATACATTTAACGAATTGGCGTGACTGAGAGTCCCAATAAAAGTTATTATCGTTATCCAAATGTCAAGTGCGGAAATATAGTAAGGCTTTTATGATTTTGAGATGTGAGAAATGCTTTTTTTGTGAAACAATTTATGTGATATTGTCATGCACGACCTAAGGGCCCACTCTCACGACACTGGCCTTTGTTTGAGATCGAGGAGCATCTTAGATAGGATTTGAAGCAGGATTACCCTTCAAGACATTGGATACTTTTTCATGCTGTAGGCTACCTGGCCTTCAATGTGAGTCATTCCAAAGGTGCAAAACAAGCAGTTTCGTTTGACAACTCTCTTAATCTTCGAAGTAAACCACGGATTGTAGATAAATCATAAAAAGAACATCCATTTGAAAGAATTAGTTTGCTTTAAGTGAATAATCTGATATTCCATTCCAACTAACGTTTCTCCTTTCCTGTTTTCTCCTTGTCGTCGTCGGTATTCAATTACATTCAAACATACAGGGTCCGCCAAATCTTCCTGACCACCAATAACAAGCTAGAATTAAGCGGCAAGGTATGAAAACTATTTCAGGATCAAACAATATCGTCATTTACATAATACACCTCACTCATAAGTGTAGTCTTCAAAGCTGAAGGGGAACCTTATGGTTTGTGACTCGCCATCCTCTTGAGCATGGGCTTAATAGAAAACTCCATTGGAGTTTTCTCGAAGTCAGGAAGGGTTCGTGGCCCTTTCCCTTTGGATTCATGATTGTGAGCGAGTGAGTTCACACCTTATTGATTGGAGAAACGTGAAACGACATTTTTAGCAAAAAGCGTGGAAAATGGTAACCATTCAAGTTCACAAAATTTTCATCAAGGTGGAAATCTATCGGAAAAAAGTATTTTTGCTTATTTTGAGCATCCCTCCACATAATACAAGAATGTTCACAGTATATATACATATTCCCTGATACATACTGTAGGTAAGCTATGGTATGCATGGACGTATTTTCCCATACAATTGTGTAAGCATTTCGTCATCCGAAAGCATCTTTTAAATCACACATGCTTTTAAATAACCTTCCTGATCAGTCATACGTTCAAGGTTTGATCAGATTTTATAAGATACAAAGTCAAATCAGTTCCAGTAAGATTAAGAAAAACTGCAAAAAAGAAAAACAAATGAGCTCTATCCTTTTAAGAGGCTACTACTGACATTTCCAGCCATGATGCTCCAGTTTTCACTTTTTGGTTTGTTTGCAATTCAAGATGATTGACATTGGAATTTAAGGATCGTGAAATGGTTTGCTTTTTTCGCTCTGTATTGGTTAAAACACCTTTGATTCACTTTCAAGGAGTGCTGGCATGTTTCTCGCAACCATTCACATCAAAAACATTTTGAAACTTTGCACGAAGTTATGTCACTCCTATTTTTTTTGTGCTCAGGTCAAATTTCTGTATTCGTCCACGTTTAGCTCAAACTGAACTTAGACAGCTAAAATCTTGATTCATAGAAAACCGGGAAAACCGGGTTGCCAAGAGTTCTTTTAGCTACAGGGTAAAGCTTGCCATGTTCCTCCCTATAATTTTGGATATCTGTGGCAAGTGAATCTGCATGACTGGG
>NC_081447.1:8136111-8136300 GCF_007210705.1 Tigriopus californicus | reverse complement strand
GACGGAGTGGTGGTCATCATTCTATTAGGTTCCCATCTGCCTGTCAAATGGTTCCTCTGCCACTCAATTCAATTCCATTTCCTTTTTTTCGGACAGTAAGGAGCACGAACATCGTTAGAGGCCTCACATGTGTACGTGTGTCATTGTAGTTGAATCTCACTGAAATTTGGTCAGTCCAACCTACTTGAT
>NC_081447.1:8135443-8136080 GCF_007210705.1 Tigriopus californicus | reverse complement strand
GCCAAAATCTTGATTCATAGAAAACCGGGAAAACCGGGTTGCCAAGAGTTCTTTTAGCTACAGGGTAAAGCTTGCCATGTTCCTCCCTATAATTTTGGATATCTGTGGCAAGTGAATCTGCATGACTGGGATAGCGTAAGTAAAATAAAATCGATTTCTGATTAGGAGGTTCAGTTCAATGCTATCTAAATTTTCCGTTTTTCTATTGGGGAACATTTGTCGACGTCAAATATGTCCAGTCCACCGTTGTCCATGCACGAATATATTGTACAAAGTGTTGTACATTCTTGAGACTCGTTGGTTTGTACCAATACCAGTGATGCAAACCGTCGGAAGTTACCCACAGAGAAATTGCACGGATGTTGAGAGAAAAGGGATCTAATTGAATTTGATGTTACCCGAATAACAATTGGAATAAGTTTTTTTGTAATTGGAGACGAGAGAAATTGATGAAAATGAAGCGCCAGAAAATGTGAAACCGATTTAGGGTGGCGTTTGAACTGACAACAACATAAAGTGCGGACAATTTCCCTTCTGACTGTCTGAGAGTACCTACTCAAAATGTTCCCGAAGTCTATTTCCCTTTCAAAAAGCCAAGTGAATAAATCGGTCTTTTCCTTCGCAACAATGTTCCCAT
>NC_081447.1:8135323-8135417 GCF_007210705.1 Tigriopus californicus | reverse complement strand
GTCCACGTTTAGCTCAAACTGAACTTAGACAGCTAAAATCTTGATTCATAGAAAACCGGGAAAACCGGGTTGCCAAGAGTTCTTTTAGCTACAG
>NC_081447.1:8133336-8134887 GCF_007210705.1 Tigriopus californicus | reverse complement strand
TTTTTTCATTTTCCCTTTCCTGTAGCAAGTGAATTGTTTTGAAAAAGTTATAATTGCTTATGCGATGTTGTTTTCTCATAATATGTAATTTGTCGATTTTTCGTTTAGAGGAGGCCCACGCACCTACCTTACACAACTCTGTCAACAATAAACGTCAATGAACGTTAACGGACCCTCCCCCAAAATATTGGTTTCCTGGTGACGCTGTTAATGGTGATGAGGAGGGAGGAGAAATCGAAGGCCTCACTGGGACTTGTGTATATTTCGTACCGCTCTCACACATCCACGAATGTTGCAACAAAGATAGCAAGCAGACCTTCAATTCACCCGTTTTGAGTTCATCATCCTGAAAACACTAAATACAAGAGTCAAACCTACACTCGCGGCACTATGGCTTGATGTAGAGCAATTGAAAAACCAACCATGCAATTATTACATGTTATGACAATCAATCAAATGATTAATCAATCAAAATCCAATGAGTTCTGCAGGTTTGCAAAAGGTCGAACAAGTCCAAAGATGTTGTTCAAGGAACATCACAGGAATGAGAGAGCTCTCGTATTGGGAGAGACTAAATAAGTTGAGAATGTACGAAAGGTATCTGATAATGTGCGTCTTTAAAAGCATCGATGAGCTTTGTCCCAACCCAGGTTTTAGGGTTAATTGTAGCGACTGTAGAGGCTTAATGTGCATTTTGAGAGCACCTTCAAGTCCTCGAGAATACAGACTAGTTCGAACAATGAAGTCCACTTCTCTTCTTTCTCGGGCTCCTTCATTATTTAACTTGCTTCCCTCTAATATTCGTTGGGAATAGGTAGGCCTTGTTGATCCGGTAGCATCTTTCAAGTCAGACTTGGACATTTTTTTAAGTAGCGTTCCAGATCAACCCTACGCACATTCAAGGACTAGCTCGGTCTACCGAAGAATTTGAATTCGTTGACATGCCAAATATTATAAAAAGATTTAAAGGCAATAAATAGACGAATTATAACTTTTCATTTCAATAGTACTGGGGCTTATATTCCCTATAACGGTTAGAAACGCCCTTGGAAAACACAACCAAACAATAAAAATATTCAATAATCAATTGTATATGTGATGGTTTAAATTTTCCACTGAATATTCAAAGCAAGCCGATCAAAATCAATGTCTTTTATCCAACCAAAAAACTGAAACTTTCAATACGTACCCACTTTGAATGATCTTGATTTGGTAGATGTCATTTATGTCTTATCATTGTACTTAATGTATTTTTAGAAAAGACTAAAGAAAAAAAAAGACATTGGTCAGCTAACGTCTTGAATGACGGACGTGCTTTTTTACTCCGACTTGAATAGTAGTTTTTAGTGGTTTTAAGTTGGTGACATAGTACCAACTGTAATACCAGTGAGTGGGGCCACGCCCACGTAAAGTGGCCCCCCCATGAATCTGTGATATGGCCCTTTCAGTGCACCTCCCCTTCCAATCCTTCCTCTTTCCATATTCCCCGGGCCACGTCTTTTTCCAGACGTGACCTTTTAGCCCTCCAACCCTCTTCCCCTTCCCAATCAT
>NC_081447.1:8129842-8131343 GCF_007210705.1 Tigriopus californicus | reverse complement strand
AATACCATCAAGACGAAGGCCATGGTTTTCCATAAAGGTCGTCTGCCTCCCACCTACTTCCATATTAACCATAGTCCGATTGAAATCGTCAAGCACTTTCACCTTCTCCACCCAACTCTCCTTCACCAACCACCTTCAGTCCGCAATAACCAAGGCCAGGGCCAGGATCGGCTACATGTGCAATAGATTACCTATCAAGAGTCTTCCCCTTCCAATAGTTCTTCAACTCTTCCTGACCTACTTTAACCCAATTTTCCTCTAAGGTCTTCCTTCACCTTTGGCTTCCTAATTCCGCTCAATCCGCCCTCAAATCCGCCAATGCCACCTTCACCAAATTCCTCAAGCGATACCTCTGCTTGCCCCAATATGCCAACAATGCATGGACGCATTTTCTATGGAAACCGAGCCCCTTTCTATCGGCATCTTGAAAACATTGCATTTGTTCATGTTTGCGAATTTATGAGTTATCAGTTGCCACACCCACCCAGACTATGTTGAGGGCATATATGGGCACCTCAATCTTCAAAAGTATTCGATCAATACAATGGCAAGCCAACAATCTCATGATTATGAATTATTCGAGAGAGGAACAAAACTGTTGAGTAGTGGCGCTCAACAAAATCTTTGAACTCATGATGATATGACAATGTATTGGGTTATCCTGAATTAGCATTCCCTAAGCTTTAAGCTTATCTTTTGATTAATTGAGTCAATTAAATTGGGTAGTAGTATGTTAGATGGTCTACGCTGTTTTTTCAACATAGAGTATTTCATCATTGTTAGGCCTTCAAATGCGTTTATAGAACAAGGTTCCATTTCGGAATCAGTACTTGCTGCCTTCAGGACCCTATGATGCAGTCCGAGTTTGATGATACTATCATAACGAGGGAACTTTCNTAATCACAATCATTCTTCAACTCACTCCTCTGTACCTGCTGTACGGCCAAGGTTCCATTTCGGAATCAGTACTTGCTGCCTTCAGGACCCTATGATGCAGTCCGAGTTTGATGATACTATCATAACGAGGGAACTTTCCTTCTGTCAACATCAGTCTTGACCCAATCATGAGTTACCAGTATGGATCCTCTTTTCGAAAAAATAATCTTTCCCAGCAAGTTTCCCTCGATGGAAAAGACAGTAGAACTGTTCCTCACTTCTTTTTTCTGGAAACGTGAAGGGCCCAAAATGGTTATCGAAAATTAAGGATGTCTGGAATTGGTTAGAAAATCAAGACCGATTAAAGGGAGGCTGAGTGCCTCTCCAATTTTGTCTTTCTGGGCCTAATTTGTTCGCAGAAATTTCTGCAAGAAGCTTAAAAAATGTGTCTAAAGGTACACCCAAAATCATTTGCGCAATGCAAATTCAGTGAGGTAAAATAATGAAACAATAAATCGGTTACCAAGTCCCCATTCTCAATGACAGGCTCGTCCAACTACAATGAAGTATGGTTGATTGGTCTCAAAGAGATTCTTGGCTTTTGTTTTGTTTCCTTATTGAGACA
>NC_081447.1:8129721-8129806 GCF_007210705.1 Tigriopus californicus | reverse complement strand
AGAATTATTCGAGAGAGGAACAAAACTGTTGAGTAGTGGCGCTCAACAAAATCTTTGAACTCATGATGATATGACAATGTATTGG
>NC_081447.1:8119993-8129598 GCF_007210705.1 Tigriopus californicus | reverse complement strand
ATTCCCTAAGCTTTAAGCTTATCTTTTGATTAATTGAGTCAATTAAATTGGGTAGTAGTATGTTAGAAGGTCTACGCTGTTTTTTCAACATAGAGTATTTCATCATTGTTAGGCCTTCAAATGCGCTTATAGAACAAGGTTCCATTTCGGAATCAGTACTTGCTGCCTTCAGGACCCTATGATGCAGTCCGAGTTTGATGATACTATCATAACGAGGGAACTTTCCTTCTGTCAACATCAGTCTTGACCCAATCATGAGTTACCAGTATGGATCCTCTTTTCGAAAAAATAATCTTTCCCAGCAAGTTTCCCTCGATGGAAAAGACAGTAGAACTGTTCCTCACTTCTTTTGTCTGGAAACGTGAAGGGCCCAAAATAGTTATCGAAAATTAAGGATGTCTGGAATTGGTTAGAAAATCAAGACCGATTAAAGGGAGGCTGAGTGCCTCTCCAATTTTGTCTTTCTGGGCCTAATTTGTTCGCAGAAATTTCTGCAAGAAGCTTAAAAAATGTGTCTAAAGGTACACCCAAAATCATTTGCGCAATGCAAATTCAGTGAGGTAAAATAATGAAACAATAAATCGGTTACCAAGTCCCCATTCTCAATGACAGGCTCGTCCAACTACAATGAAGTATGGTTGATTGGTCTCAAAGAGATTCTTGGCTTTTGTTTTGTTTCCTTATTGAGACAAAAAGAGCTCCTATTTTTCGCCCTTTGTCTGGGTATTTGTGCTAAAACTACACGCGTCTGTCCTCCAAAGCCGACGTTCCAATTATTTTCTGACGACGTAGATAAGGTCGTGTTTTTGTTGCTGGTTTTTTCATGCCAGTTTCCCGGCCGCTTGCGATCAACAATGTAGCGAATTTGATCCGGTCACAGTTGTTGGTTGATGCTCGTGACATCTAGAACCTCGGTACTATCTGCCAGGCCTCGACCCACAGGGTTTTGCAAAAGAAATGGATCACCTCCAGTTTTCAGGAGTCCTAACTTGTCTAAATATGCATCGATGTATTTTGGTCCAAAACCATGCCAAATAAATTGACCCGCTCATCACCCTCTGTAATTCAAAGAGGCCAAACTAGCGTCTTCGGGTACTAGTATCGACCCTCGCTAATGGCCAGAATTTTTCGCCCTTTTATTTAAATTCATTTGTCATTGCTACAAACTACCAAACTCTTGAAATGCGCCTGAGAATGGTTTTATCTCATTTGTCTATATGAATGAAATTTGATATATTTCATTTAAAGAGTCAACGGAAAGAAATGCGAAAATATTTCGCATTTTGATTGGTAATTCATCCCACGGATCTTCGAATGGTCCATTTTTTTTGGTACACCCCGTATGGTAATTTTTGATGAATGCATTTCTCGTTTATTTTGCTTTCAGTGCAATCAACCCTATTCTGTACAACGCCATGTCAGACAAATTCCGCAAGGCATTCCGACGGCTCCTCTCATGCGGTAAGCTGACCGAACCCGCACATAATCATCTGTACTGTTATAACCAAGAACATTCTCGGTTATCACCGCATCCTGCCGCCAACACGACAACCACTAACTTCACAACTAATCACAATCATTCTTCAACTCACTCCTCTGTACAAAGAACACTCTCATCTCCACGTTATGTCCGTAGTTTTCCAGGCCAACGCTCCTCTCTCCTGCCTCCCCAAGGAGGTGGATTCCCTCACCATTCTCAGTATGACCTTCATCATTCATCCACGGCGTCGAATCAGCCCACTCTGTCCCCCCGGGAGCAACACACAAGTTGTGGTCTTCGCCGACACTCGGCTGTCCCGGCCATTTCTTGCTCCAATCCCCCTCAGGTCACGTCCCCCTGTCCCCGGCATCATTTGTCCCCCAATTGGTCGGCCTCGCCCATTGAACCCGCCCCAACCTTAGAACTTGAGCCTCAGTCCGCTTTGTCTCTGTCTTCTTCGTCAGGCGTACGATCGAAATCCCCCTCGACCTGTTCCTCCAAGCCTATGGGCGTTTCTGTGGCAACCCAAGCCGGACGAAGGTCGAAGGAAACCCGTCCTAAAAAGTCCCGATCCATTCTCTCTGTATTTAAGCCTTCACATCTAACTGCACGATCACTCTCTAGTTCCAAAACTCAAGAGACCATCTTCTAGACCATCTGCTAGACCATCTTCTAGAGCTGTTATAAAGTACGTATGAGTACTGGCATTGATTTTCATCTCATTTTTTGAAAGTATGCCAAATGCCGATATTTTCAGCCAGCTCCCTTTCAAAGGGACTGTATAGTTTAGACAAAGTTTCCTTAATCAGCGTCGTCACGTCCAGTTTCAGCTTCAAGATTGGACAAGTTTCCATGCCAAGTTGGAGAGAAACACAAAAAATGTACAAATTGTTCGCTTGCAATAACATATTAACCATTTCATTTTTGACCATACATGACTAGATTAGTTTGTTTTGTCTGTTTCGTCCCTAAAGATTGCAACCAACTCCACACTAGATTTAGGATACTCATATTTTTCCTGCAGGGCCAGTGAAAACCACCATTCCTTTAAGACACTTATTCAACTCAACGTTCATACGTTCATAAGTGTGACATAAACTTTTCGGTAGAACTTGTAAGAGCATTCAATAACGTGCTCGGAGTAGGTCAGGCATATCAGGCATAAGCCATTAAGGTCCATAATGATGCTCGGACAACGGGAGTCCACGAAGTCCATCACCCCTGTCTACAGATCTTCGGCTCTCTCGTTAATGAGGTTATCTTTTTTTAGGAGTAATTCCCTCGGAGAGCCATATCCAACGCTATCGCTTCCAATCGCGGCGTAGCGTTGGGGGTCGACCCGATGGTCAGCAATCATTCCGAATGACCAGGGCTGGCTCCACGTCCACCTTCGAGTGCCAAACTTCCAGGGCATGCAGTTTCAACCGGAAGTGTTCCGCCATCTCCCGGCAACCCTCGTCCCGAGCCACCAGCCGATTAGAGACCACGCGAACCTCGTTGGTGGTGCCCAATGCCAACTCGGGCAACGCTCAATCGACAGACACTAGTAGTGGCCTTGTGAAACGAAATCTCAGTCTACGAAAGCATTCCTCCTCCAACACTGTGGAAGTGTCCATCGATACTCATCAACCTGTGCCAGATCAACCCTCTCCCAGCCTTGTCACGTCAATCACAACAACGACGGGAAGTACGATCAAAATAGATAGTGCCAGAGAGACATTCTTGTGAAGTTCTCAATCGTCGTGGACTTTTGAACTCGGTCTAAAAAACGATTTCCAGGATATCCCGCAATTCTACTGAAAGAGTGCCATCAGTGGTATTTTTGATTTCGTCGTTCTCCAAGTTGATTGGACACGATTGGAACCTTCCGTGCTGATTGTTCACCCACATATACACACCACACACACACACGCACACACACACACACCAGACACACACACACACAAGAAGGCACACGAGATGGGTCTTCTGCATTTGGTGTTTGTTCAACACTCTATTTGTACTTCTACTGGTACTTGTAACTCCCTTCTCCCTAAGGTAATCGATGTGTACTCAACATCGACACCACCAACCACCGCCACCACAATCAGCCGCATTATTCGAAAGCAGAAACACATTAAACAACCATTCGACACCGAGACGCATGTTACGCCTTAAGCACATGCACGATACGACAAGCCAAACTGCGCTTATTTTTGTTTCTTGTTTTGAACTGGGGATCCTGAAACGCTTTACATTTCACAATCAATTTACGTGTACGGGGACGCCAGGAGTCAGTTCAGGCGGCCTCCAAACCTTCGAACAGAGAAGATATTTTCAATTTCTATGAGGCTAAACCAACCTTGGTGTCTGTGTGTTTTGACTTCAACGCTTTGCCCACATTTTGCCCTTTACTGTAACTTGTCAAATGAAGTGTCCCAACTTCCTAGTCTCTTGACTGACCAAGTGACGTCTTCTTAATAAACCAAGCAATGGAACGGGTAGACAAACGCATTCTGGGATCCGAGGAAAAGGCAAAGGGGCGGAATCCTCATCCAAAATGTTTTATAGTGGCCATTGAGTGCCAACGGTGAGGCACAATGTCTTGCTTGAAAAAACAAACAATGCGTAAAAGACAAATCTTGTTTCCGTTGTTTGACAACCCAAATCGACTCGGAGAATGATCCCCTTAACATCAATGACTCGCTTCTCACTCCAAGGTTTTACCGTGGAGCCAGGCAACAACAGAGCTTCTACTCGCTCAACGTGGGATGACTGTAGCCACAAAAGTCACAAGATGATAATTTGAGCATTCGATGAGTTATCCAATTTCAACCCTTGGACCCATCTTGACTCATCGTGCTTACGAGCTCAATACATTCCATTTTGAAATGGCCTGCTTCGTAGTTCGAACGAAGTTGAGTGACACATTTGGAACAAGTTCTAATTTGAAGTGATTTTGTCCTACCACTGCATTCCTGGAGGCGAGCACACGGTCACAATGGCTTAGATATTTGGATTCCACGAATAAATATGTGATAACCATGACTTGTTTCGTACCACATGTTATGCTTTAAACTATTGGATGGGCCAACAAACACACTCTGATGAATGAGTTATGAACCACTTTTTACTCCAGGGCGATAAAACAAGCTACTTGCTACAAATCATCAGGAGTAAATTTCAGTTGGGCTCAAGGGTCCCAGGAGTTGAACAAGAGGACATGGCAAGACAGGGATGGACAAAGACTACAGAAAAGCAGAAGGAGATCACGATATCTGGTTCAATTCGTAATAAAATAGAAAGAGGGCGCCTCTGATCGAATTATGCCCCACAAGCAAGCTCTTGTTTCATGACAAAGGTTATCTGATTATAATGATTAACCAATTGTTTCCTAATGCATTTCATTCAAATTTGTTGACGATATATATCCAATATCTACGACTTACAGTATTCGCAGACTTAGTTTCCCTAAAGATATTTGGGTTGGCCAAATTGGCTTAAAAAGAAGGATGGTACAGTTGAAACGCCGACGAGGCCTGGCTTATGAGATTTTAGTCCGGCCTGCCCAAGAATTTCGTCTCTTCATATATCTATGCCTCCAGCCAATAACACAGAAACCGACCCGAAATGTCAGATTGAGCTACCGTTCAAGGCCAAACGAGAATTTTTCATCAGGGATATTTCCGGAACGATTGTTTGTGCACCGCAAATCTTTGGTTGACACGACACCGGTGCCTTCAGGCTTTTGAATAACATATGTCTTGGCTATAGTCCAAACAAAAAGCCATACGCTTGTGAATCAATTTAATCAATTGGGAAGATGTTCCCGCTGTGTCCCATTAAGATGTTTTGAGAGGAATGGCTTGCTTGTCTTCTTTTCCTGACAATGGCGTTTCTTTTACGCCGAAGGAATGGTTGGTCCTTTCAGATATTTTATTCATAGGTTATAGACAAAAGGCAGACAAATCTCGGTTCGTTGGACATAATTCACAAACTTGTGATCGGCTACTTGAGTTTAAAAGTGATATAGAGACTAGGTTAATCACAATCATAAAACTATAATACGTTTAGTTTGCTCATTTGAATATGAGAAATTCGATCTTGACATAGCAGTTGATAAGTGACAAGGTGACTTGATTATTTAAGAGCAAAATTTGTTCCAGCACTCACTAACGAGGCACTCGAAGAAAATTAGGTTCGGTAAAGGACCAACAACATCAATTATGGTTGAGTGCATACTTGCCAAAAAGTAAAACTGCCGGAGGAAAGCACGCAAATGACCTCGTCAAAAAACTTTTGCCAGATAGGTATCCAGCGAATAGAATGAGTTTTGAATGTTGTACGGTATTATTTTGTCATGTTCGTTGTCAGATTCCCAAAGCAAAAATTCATGTGATTTATTTTTAGCAGTAACCTTTGGCAATGAATGAAATACACAATATCAGAAGCAAGTAAAAGGCTCAGGTCCCCCCGGTGATTTTACGACAAAAGCATTACGCAACACACGGGCCGATTCCATACAGAACTAACTAGGTGTCGAAAAGTTCAAAGAGATTGCCTTTTAGCATATTAGAAACAGTTTGAAAAAAAAAAAAAACAGGATTTCTATTTTGAGGCTCTTTCAGTAAAGAAATAATGTTGTCTGACGACTACTTCCCTCTTCTGGTTCAGCCTTGGTTATGTGTTACTTATTGTTCCCTTTCTCAACCTCGAGAGCAGTTTTGAAAATGCCATGGAATATATATTCCGTGATAGGCCGGTCTTTACCCAACGAGACTTTGTTTGGGAGAGCGTTGAAAAATGCCGGTAGAGTCTAAAATTGCTACCCCAAGTTGCCATTCATACATTTGAAGAAAAAGAGCTGAGAAGAGGGGCTTGCCTGAGTCTTTCAAGTTGGCAAGTTCAAATCTGAGGTGGCCACAAGGAATGAGCTAGACTAAAGCAGAAATGTTTGTGGCTTATCCCCTTGACCACTGTGCCTCATGCGTCAACCAATTTGAGTTGAAAATTTTGGTCGACGCTGGGTTTCATTGGCTCTTTGAAGGGGTCAAGCGGATAAGTAGTGAAGTGGAAAAGGCACAAAAATATCAGCTTAAAACTCCACCATCATTCTTCAATGGTTGAGTAAGCAAAGTCAAGTTGAGAATAGACCAATCCATCATGGGGGTCATTAACCATTTTACAAAGAAATCATACTAGTGATATGCGTATAGTAATGAGTAATATGTTGCGTTTTCAGTGATCACCAGTATCATTGGTTATTGGTTGTAATGGTTAGCTTCGTCATATTGCATTTGCAGATGTGAGTTACCTTTTCATGCTGTCTTAGTCAGTTGCTGTCAATCCTGTTCAAAAATTAGAAAACAAGCAAGCCGTGTTACTAGCAAAATAAGGAATCTTTCTTCTAGTGTGCATTAGTTTATTGGGCGTTGCGAAGACAAAATACGCCGCTAGTGTTTTTTTTCTGTTCCGGAAAATTAAATTTGTTATGGATGAAATGTATTTCATTGTCTTGTCCTTCCTTTCCCGTCTAGCCAAACTTTGTAACCTTACACAAACTCTTTTTAAATTATACCATCCAATTTCCTTCCTTTCCTTCAGTGATTTCTGTATTTTTTTTACATCTAACCTTCTTTCGAGTGAAGCATCTTTTCATTGATTCTGCTTCAAGATCCAAGGGACTGACGAAAGCGTTTGAGTCAGACCATGAGCTGCTCTTATAGCGTAGATCATAGTCCGACACATCTCCTATTTGAAGGGTTCGAGAGCAGATAATTTATGCAGTTAGTACTTAGCACTTGTTCAAAGCGTAATTTCCATCCAGGTGAGAGAAGTATTCATCGGAAGCGGAATAAATAACTGTCAGTTTAGACTTACGTTCTGAGAGCCTTACAGTTCTTAAGCAAGGAGCAAGCGTGCGACTAGATTATCCAAACATTTCATGGAGGAGGCCTTCTAATGTCAAAGCCAATCTTTTTTGCCGCCTTACTTTAGAAATCTTGGGGCTTAGATGCCAACCAAGAATCAAGCACCTTACCTTGGTAAGAAAGGTACTGTTCTCAAACACCAGGAAACGCGGGGACGACTTAAGCCCTCGGGCATGACTCCTACTTGGATCCTTAATCCGACTCTCAATTATGTTGAAATTAAGATCGATGTCCATCCACCCGTCAGGTTTATACGCCTTTTACATTTTTTTGCCCGTTTTCAAGATGGAGGTAATTGAACTACGCTTTTGTTGGTTGGGTTTTCATGGGCTTTAGTAACCGCTACAAGGAACGTAATCCCCGGTACTATTAAGATGAACGATTATAATTTATTTACTTGTTGCATTATAATTTTGCGTTCAAATATCTTAGGAACATTACAGGATAGTGTAGCTTTTGGCACTTCAGTAAAATGTAAGGCAATTTTACATCTTTTATAAGTTTGAAATGATTTTTTTCTATTTTAGCATTTAAACAAATCTAAAAGAAAATGGATAAATATTATTTCGTGCCGTGTTATTGAAAAAGACAACAATATGCCTTGGAAATAACTTGAAACAAAAATAGGCCATTTTTCTCTCTTTTAAGGTGCAAAGCGCAACTTTCAATTTGTAATAAGTAAGCATCTGCAAAATGGAAGTTTATGAAATTTTACGTCAATACATAACTAAGAGCACGTTTACTACTCATGGATTGCGTTTTGGGCAATGATACGCTTCAATGTATTTCAAGTGATTTAACACACTTATGTAAGCTACTTTTAAAAATGTGTTTTTCACAAAAGTTGTTCCTTTTGTCTCTTTGACAAAAAATGCATATAGATATCTTGGCATTTGAGTAAACATTTAGCCAGAAAATATGACCACCGTGTAAAGCCATTGAAATGTGGTGAATTGGGAAATTTGGTACATCATGCTCAATCAAGCCAAAGGAAGATTTCTTACCAACCACTTGCTTGCAAACTTTTGCATTGAATCAGGTGATTTAGTTCAACGGAATTTGATTCAGGATATTCAACCTATAAAGCAGTGCAAATAGAGCAAGATTTGAAACCACAAAAAGCTTCAATGTTGAAAAAGCAAGTACAGTTCTCAGACCAGGTCTTCCCTATTCAGAAAATAGCAAATAATGGCAATTTTTGTTACGTTTGCCAAAAACTTCAAGTTTCCGCAGCGGTGAAGAGAGAAACAAAAATTGAAAGGCCACTCTAGAGGGTGAAAAAATGACTGAGTAACGAGTATGTTGGTTTTGTGGGTTATTACAATTTCACCATTTTAAAGTTCAATGGGATTACAGTACCTTTTTCGACAGCAAACGATTTTTGTGTAATTGTGTTACATGTGACTTCGTTACTACTACCCCGACAGTGAACCTGCAAAGCAAAACCACGAATGACGCAAAAAGAGACCCTAAGGTTGTCTCGAGACCATTGTAACACGTTCGACTACTGAAACAATATGTCGAGGGGGTATCCAATCCGTGTCCGTCACGATCAATCAATGTCGGTTTTCTATTACTTTATAGCGAAACGAAAGCCACACTCACGTTGAGAACCAGACTCCAAGGCAGTTTTAGTTCAACCTGATGTTGAATGAAAGCCCCCACAAGATGCTCGCAAAGAGAAGCAATCTAACCCATTCTCTCCAATTACGGAAGAAGAGTATCCCTTACTCCTCAATGGGGACACGACGGATCACTGCAATGCAAATAGGAAAAATGGCAGCAATAAGTTACCGACCTATCGTTGGGACACTGTTCTTTTCTTGAGTCATTTTGAATTTTTCCCCATCCTCGCTGCTGACAAAAGTCTCCCTTGAGGTTAATGAATCAAAACTTATCTGGAGTTACATGTAACCATAAGGCCATGCGACTAGCTAGACAAAGACATTATGTAATTCAAGAAACATCTTATGAAAACTTTAAATCAAAGACATTTCTTCCATTTATAATTCACCCTTTAGACCGTTTGTCTCTAGAGCAACTTTCATTCAGAAATAAGAGGGCAGGGCAAAGTTGGGGGTCACGGACTGGATTCAGTTGAAAACCTGCTTGACTTTGAAAAGCGATTGATTTGGAGTCCAAAATATGGCAAAAGCTGGCGAAGTTTTTCGAATACCCTACAATGGGACATAGAAGCAGGAAACGGAGATGATGTC
>NC_081447.1:8119893-8119957 GCF_007210705.1 Tigriopus californicus | reverse complement strand
TGCACAAAGTACACTATATATATTGAAAAAGCAGTTTTTGCACTTATTTTTGACATTTTTACAG
>NC_081447.1:8113307-8119857 GCF_007210705.1 Tigriopus californicus | reverse complement strand
AACATGCACAAAGTACACTATATATATTGAAAAAGCAGTTTTTGCACTTATTTTTGACATTTTTACAGATTTTTTTTTCAGAACCTAACGAAAGGTTGTTGCCTAATCTGATGATTTGCATTTTGATTTTCTATTACCTTCATTGTTTTGGAAATTAGGCCAGTGACCTTCCAAAAATGGCGACGAATCATAAGACACCTTTTGCCTAAAGGACGCCAGAGGGTTTACTTTCAACGTCAGACATGTCAGGCTATTCGAACAAAGAGGGGAAGAGGTGCTTTAGATTGCTGAATAAACTGCATGTGACATTCCTCAAGGAAACAAAAAAAAACATTTTTCACCCTTTTGCAGACTCCCTTACCGTTACTGGGAATGGAATCCCCAGCACTACAAAATGAAAATAATTGAGATATCTGATCCACCAACGAATAAGCGTTGACAGATCTGGCTAGCCCACGAATGTGGGGTTGATGAGGAATTTTGGTTAAAACATATCAAGTCTGACTTGAAAAATTCTGTAACAGGATCAACGCCTAAATGATCCACCGGAGGCAGATTATAAGCAGAAACAATCGGGAAATAAGATAGAATGTTTAACAATGAAAATTTCAATCCAATAGAAACTTATAACGACACCATTTATTTATTAATGGACGATGCCTCACAAAAACAAAAAAATAACGTTTTGACATGCAAAATATTGGTTTATTGGTTGGTATCACTCAAACAGGCGTGTCTACTGAGTATTGGCAAAAAAATGAAAAGAAAAACGAGGTAAAGAAATAAAATTGGTGTAAGATGAATAAAAGAAAGCAAAAGTAGGCAAAAGTAAGACATTAGCAGAAACCCGCATAAAATATGTTTCGTAAAGTGTGTTAAATAGTGCTCTTGAAGTCTAACCTGATTAGGGCTTGTCAAGTGAAGGAACTTCAAGAAAAATGCAGTAAGGCAACCCTGATATTGAGCATTTTGAGGAAGACATTAGACATTAGAGCCAACCTGTAACGGGCATAGACTGAATTTATCATTTCATTCAGTTTCCCGGCTTGTTGAAGCATTTAGTGCAGTGACAGAACTGCACCAAAAATGACAGATTTTTTTAGTTTTGTAGCCAACTCGCTCAATAGTTGAAAGCTCAATTGAATTTCCTTAGCTCCACATGCCCTATAAGGGAAATCTGGCAAAAGGAGCAGAACTATTTGTTCAATATTTTGCTTCCACCCTGATAAATTGGTATTTTGATTTGGACCCTATCTATAACTATCCCTCAAAATAGTTGT
This sequence comes from Tigriopus californicus, assembly GCF_007210705.1. Classification (NCBI taxonomy): domain Eukaryota; kingdom Metazoa; phylum Arthropoda; class Copepoda; order Harpacticoida; family Harpacticidae; genus Tigriopus; species Tigriopus californicus. Next base: position 8,118,577 of record NC_081447.1, on the reverse strand, counting down.
CTTATGCTCTAAGGGTGCACCCCAAGCCGTCTTTGATCTGATATTCTCTAGCAATCATATTGCGTAGGTAGGGAAGTTTGACATGCTTCCAAAACATACACTTCTTTTCGGCTTGGTTGTCACACTACAATTGCCAGTCTTGGACAGACTGATGAAAAGAAATGCTACCAATTAATTAGGGCGATGTCACCTATAATGGGAGAAGATTGACTACAAGGCATGAGTTTAATGCACTGTCCCACTCCAGGTAATCTGATGTAGATTTCCGATCTCTATCCAATAACAGGGCGACAATACGACAATGGACTTGAGGTACAATCACGGCCGACTGGGAAAGAGTGTGTATTAATCATTTTTCCCCATTGAGCCACTTGCCCCGGCAGAGGGCAAACACTCTCATGCAGAAAGCATGACAAACGATCTGCATTCAGGGGTTTATGCGTTCATTCATTCGTTCCCAGCCCTAATCCCAGTACCAATCCTACTCTCTAGTGCCATTTAGTAGCTCCCGGATCAGAGGACAGCCGTACCAAAAACAAATGTAATGGGTGACGAAGAATGAACATTTTCCACGACAGCTGAGTCCCTCGCGACTTGAGTGAATTCCTCGTAAACACTCAAGTCATTTGGGGTAATTCTTCGTTTTATCAAGAGTTGACTCGAAAGGCTGCGTCTCGATAGTTTGGGAAACAAGATTTATCGAAGGAACTTCAATCCGTCAACAACTTTTGGGGCAACAATTTACCATCGCAGAGTATCATTCGGCCATTCTGGAGCATTTCATGCTTCCAAAGCTAGAGTCTGTCTGCAGGATGTAGTAAACCTCTATCAAGAAACCTGGCGATGGAGGTGGGTAGGAACCACCATGCCTCGTGAGGACAAGGGCCCTGGGTTCACCAGGCACTTTCAGCATACGGTGAGAAGGCTGGCACGTTGCTACGTACCATGGGGACGAAGTTTTCGGAAAACCAAACTTAGCAAGACAGTCCTGAAAGTTTCATCGTGATTTGATTGATTAGTGTTTCAAAAAGAACCCTTAAACGAAAAATCTTCAAAGTCGCTAAGCCTCAGAGCCGCTCAAGGGGGCTTTCTTTTATCAATATCCTTTCAAAGAACCACTCGAATAGTCATGACTCGTGAGAAAGTAGGAGCAATTGATCTTCCGTGACCAAAGATCCGAGGAAGTCGACTACTTAGAGATCCGTTCATCCCCGTCCTCCTAGAGGAAATCGGTTCATAGATGGCATTCAAACCAAATCTAAAGTAATAGTGGATGCAGTATTGTATTTTAAGCTGTATACTTAATGTGAGCAAAACGAAACAGATCCCAAATTTGAATATTGTTTTAGGAGTGCTCAAATTGTGACTTTTTAATCCTAGTGTTTCTCAAGTTTGAGCTTCAATTGGAAGACATTGCAGATCCCAAAGTCTAGATCAAATGGGTCTATGGTCTGTTTAAATGGTAAAATGAATAACGAAAAATATGCAGTAACAGGTATGCGAATCCATACATGGCCGGCAGCAATTAAGCAATGAAGGAGTCTTAGGCAAAAAAGAGAAGTACTTCATTGCTTTGTAGAACCAGTATCCTCGGGGGCTTGAGGGTGCTCTCAAAACCCATAATTTTTCCAATTATGTCGAGGAAAAAGGGAAATATAAACCGTAAGGAGGTTTTAGATAGAACACCTTAGAAAGTGCAAGAAATTACAGTTTTGCCACACAATGTAGATTTGTAGGAAATATGAAAAAAAGCTCATTTAGATTATTTAGGCAAGCTTCCTGACCAACTAGCTAAAACACCTACAGGTATGCAGACAATCAAATTAAAACAATATAGCAAGCATTGGTATGACAGCAATTGGCTTAAAAGTATGCCAAAAACTGAGATAAGATGGATAGTCAGATTTCTTTTAAGTCTTCAGACTTGGGCGTCATGCTCAGCCTCAGTTATGAAAGATTGGTTAAATAAGTTTGCTCTGTATCGCTGTAGTAGCTTTCGAGGCTAAGCCATCCAACACGTTTTGTAATATGCGTTGCGAAATTTTGCCTTCAACTTAGTTTACCATCTGCGGCACCTGCTCACTAACTCTGCATAGTACAAGGCTCTATTGAGGCAAGTCTATTGGATTATCTTTACTGATTATAGATCGCAAACCAGTACAGGGATGACCGTGTGTTTTAGGACACCTCAGGTCCAAGCAGTGTCTGACCAAGTAAAGCAAGCATTCCCCAGTTGCTTGACATCCATATTATTGTTTAGTCTTGCATTAACAATTTGAGACTCAAATGCAATCCTCCGAGGCCAAAGGGGTTCTCCACCAAGAAAGAAGAGATGTGGACTTCATTGTTCGAAGAACTAGCCTGGATTCTCGAGAGCTTGAAGATGCTTTCAAGGGTAACATTAGCAAGAATTGTAAAACACGTGTTCAAGACGTATTTCTACAAGTTCCTAAAGCTCCTATTCATTAGCAAACCCCAAGAGCAAAGATATGTTTCTCCCAAACGGTTCTTGAACAGATTTCCACCTGAAACAACATAATTTTTTCCTCCATTCATGCTACCCTCAATCATCACAATGACCGAATTCTAGTTCGAATTCTAACATTGGAAATATTACTATCAATGCCCGTGAAAACAAACCGATGTTTAAAGGACAGAAAAATAGAGTACCACGATCTCATCTGGTCTGATCAGGAGTTATCCACAATATCCAATGCGGCCGGCAAGCTCCCACAATCAAAACCATCTTATCCCCAGGGGCGTCAAAGTGGTTGCAACCAAATGATGGGTGATCAAGTGCTGCCAAGGATCAAAGGACATGAATGGGAGGCTTCGTATTGTATTGTTTTCGACAAAATCGAGCTCCAAGCCGTAAAGTTAAAATGAAGCAATCAATGGTGGTACGACAATTTTGGGAACGTCGAGGCCAAAGATTAGTGGCATTTCCCCCCCAGATCTCAATGGGATAGACTTGATGATCTAGTTTATTCTGGAGAGAAAGGTCGGTGCTATTAGTTTCAGTAACATCAGTGGACCAGTTTTGCTGTTGTCACAGCAAAATGTGCATTTTGCAAAACAAGCGTTGTTTTCACTTACGAACGACAACTAATCTTTAGGTGGTAAAGTTTTTTTGGAGTTAGAATTGCATAAATCGACATGTCTTTCATTTATTCTGTCCTAACACGATTGGATTTCCCTGTAGAGACTTCAACAGACATATTCCGATATCGATATTACATTGAGCTGAGCAAATTGTTTGTTCAGAAAAGAGGATCCCAATGAAACTAACCAGGCATAACAAAGGCATTGGCGGGATTAATCAATGCTTGCCCTATGCAAAAAGTGTCCCACACAAATTGTGAGGTTTTTAAGGTTGAACCCATATCCTTCAAGTCGCCCAAGAACTATGTAAAATCGGACTTTTGATACAGCTTCTTCAATACTCAAGGGCCCTGACGAATGCCATGTGAGTAAAGGAATCCACACCAAATCAATGGTAACATTTGACGAGAATATGTCAAAGGCTAAATTCAACTTAACCCGGGAGCTCCTAGGTCGACATTTTCGTCAGTATGCTTCTCTTGTGAATCAACTATTTAGCTTGAAGGACCTCAGTTAGAGTTCTCAACTCGAGCAAAAAAAGGTACTGCCGAGCAATCAAAGATCAAGAACGAGTCTTGAAGCAACCCTTTGTTCGAGTCCTAAGAAGGCAGGGTCACGTTTCGAAACTTGGTTAAGCGTTTTTGATTTTTACTTATGTACCCTCCTTTGCTAGAGATGGGAGCCCTAGCTAAGGTCCTTTAAGCTAAAAAGCTGCCTTTCTGGATCAGTACACAGGAGTTGAAGGGTTAAAAACCAACGATCTACACAAGTCTTGCCAGAGAACCCGCCTAACATACACTCTGACATGAAAGTAATTGCCGGTTGCGGTTTCACATTTCATATTATGATTAATGAGCGATTTATTCAAAGTTTTCAGTAGCCCGTGTAGCCCCCTTGCTTCTCGATCACTTTTTGGATCCTGTCTGACATTCTCTTTACTAGGTTTTCTAGAAAATTTGCCTTAACGGTAGACCATGTTTTCTCTAGCTGCTTTCTTAGGGCACTGACCGATGTCGCTGGGGGAAGTTTGGCAAGCTCTTGCTTCATGATGGAGCACAAAATTTCAATCGGATTGAGGTTTGGGGAGTTTCCAGGCCATTCCCCCTTCCTCCAATAGGGTGGAAAATTTGCATCGAGCCATTCATAATTGGCTTTCGTGCAATGAGGTGGAGCAGAGTCTTGCATGAATATTGCCCTTGACATGGCTGACAACATTTTCTTCTTGGTGACAGGGCCTCCCCTGGACTTTCTGTGCATGGCTTCCAATCCTTCCTTTGCTAAGATGTTTTCTCGATAGTATTCGATGTTGCTTTTGTTGCTTTTCGGGAACCAAATGAAGCTGGGACAGAGCCTGATGGCAGAACATTCACCTTACCATAACCGTTGGCCAATGTTTCACGAAACTGTTAGGGCAAATGTTTTCAGCATTGCGACCCCAAACTCGATCTGTGGAGGAATTCGACTTTGGAAATAGATAAAAGTAACATTCGTCACTCCATAGAACATTTTTCCAGTCCAAAACTATCCAATCTTTGCGGTCCTTGGCGAAATTTATCCGCGCAGTCCGCATGCGAAGGGTCAAGTGAGGATGGCAAGGCCTGCTGTGAGACCTGAGGCCAAGTTCAGACTTCATATAGCGTCGGACACTCTCTCGAGAGACTGGGTAACCACTTCTGGCAAGCTTGGTGCTAATTTTCTTGTGGACTGCCACCTTTTCCCAACACTTTTGCTGATGACAATCTTGGCAACACGAGTGAGGACGGTTGGCCTTCTGGACCGGGGTCTGTTTTCCAAGGATTCTCCTGCTCTTGATCTTTTCAACCAGCCATGAATGGATCTTACGGAGGCGCCAAGACATCTGGCCACCTCCTCTTGGGTCTTACCCGCTTCAACGATGCCCACAGCCCTTGCACGAACCTCAATTTTGACCATTATGCAGGTTCCTAGTCATCAATCTTATTCAATAACCTATTGTTTTCATAATTGATTAGCAGAGTACTCACAAGGGATTTGATTTCAAAAGGGTTTTTACACGTTGTTTGGGACTTAGTTATCTTTCCCTTTTGCCAAAAGTGTCATTATCAAGCTTCAGCCAAAAGCACACGAGGAGCAATGGCAGGAAATTCGTACCCACAAATTAGTTTCGTGTCCAGGGTGTAGGTTATTTG
>NC_081447.1:8097482-8113280 GCF_007210705.1 Tigriopus californicus | reverse complement strand
AAAGCACACGAGGAGCAATGGCAGGAAATTCGTACCCACAAATTAGTTTCGTGTCCAGGGTGTAGGTCGACACCAAAGACTAGTTGCGGTACCTTATTGGTACAGCATCCACTGTCCAATCTACAAATCCTGGTTAAAACCTAGGCGAGCCGTGTCCCAGAGCTCTAGTTTCTTTGCATTATTTAATTACAGCCTAAATTGTAAGACAAGGGCAGACGCCAGATCCGCCATATGAATAAGTCAAGAGGTGATTATAGTTGACTTGTTTCTTTACCAACTGAACCCACCTATAGGTATATGCATATCACAGCGAACCCATGTGAGCAAGCACATGCGTATCCCTAAGTAATCGTCAGATGTCAGGCTGAGCGAAAGAGTTGCCATCTGACTACCAACGAATGCACGAACGGACATACATCGACACCCGTCGACACCCATTATAATCCAATCATTCATGATCCAGACTTAAGTCGGCGCCAGACATCATTCAAAAGGAGGCCTTTCGCAACAGGTTTTCACCTGTCATTGGAACAAACCATTTGCAAAAGTTTATGAACGTACGGCGGGGCTGGTGGTCTCTTGGGAGCTCCGTGCTGCCAGTCTGAGCACTATTGGTCAGACATGAGATAGAACCCCTGAAGTCGAGCATGTTCATCTCGGAATGATGCGTTATTCAATGGTACCATTCAATCTGATAATTGATAAGGATACTTTATATTGACTCAAGAAAATCTGAGGCCACAAATTGCCAAATGGACATTGAATTGATTGCTTATCAACAACCCGCACGGTGGGCTTGCAAAGGGATGACCATTTAACTATGACACTCCTGGCTCAATCCCGTGGCCTCGTCAAATGGGCTTTTTCATTATCATTTTCATTAACCAAAATCAATTCAATAAGACATAAAAGATCTGCAAGCAGAGCGCCATTCATTCGACAATACAGCATGGAGCAATACTTTCAAGAAACTGAACAACCGTTAAACTTTTAGATTTTTAAATGCATGATTCAGAAAGTTCAGAAAATCTTTTAAGGTCAAAGCGGAAATAGAACATATTCTAGTCATCATTTTTATTGAAAAACAATTCAATCTGATCTTACTTACTGTAGAGACTAGAATGATGTCAACTTCCAATCCTCCTAAAGATAGAAGCTGAAGATATGATTGCTTCAAAGTTTAAACACTTATTATTCTCAGCCCGTGGTGACACAGGCTGAGGATAGAGGAATGGATGGCTCGGCTGATCTTGGATCTTATTTTAGGATCAACTCTCCTTGGAAAGTTTACTCAATTCGTTCCCAGTGCCGCCAATTGATGCTAGAGCAAATGCAACAATTTCGATATCTGCACCACCCTGAAAATGTTTTCTCACCCCGACTCACTCACTTAGTCGTCTCAGAGCTATCGGCTGATGCCAATGTCATAAGACTTTGCAAATTGTCCTTCAGCACCACAGTTCTACGGTACTACAGAACAGCTTGTAGCAGCTTCCAGCAATTTGTTCAATATCAGATTAGCGAGCCAAAGGTTTTAGGAGCCGTATTTGGAGATGTTAGGTGATTCAACGAGCAAAGACCTCAAACGGACTTTCAGAGTCCGATTTTGGTACTTTAGTCACGTGATTGCAAAAACATGGCTTTACGTTGGATGGATGGTTTTGATGCACACCTCAACAGTTTTTATGAAGCCCCACCTTTATTCCTTTCAATATAACAAGATCAAGCCAAACCAGCCACAGGCTAACAGGAACCGAGGGGTCAATAACTTGTTCCTTGATTATGGACAATTATTTTGTTTAAAGCTGAATATGGCATGTTCAGTTTCATACATGTGTACTGTACATGCACAAGAGCCATAAAATTAAGCCCTGTGGACTTATGAAAAGGGTTTTGTTCACCTGGTTCCTAAGACAAAGGTCTTTAGATATGTTTGTTCATGTAGCATTGGTCAATGATTTTTGATAAGCTATCAACTATTCTAAGTTTGTGAAGTGAGTTAAACTTCATTCAAGTTAATTCACAAATGTGAAAATGGTGCTTGTCACATTTTACAACATCTCATAGAAATTTCAGCTTGGCCTGTTTCACTCATGTAAATATTGGTCTTACATAGTTTCATTCTCTTTGCACTCAATCCTAGTGCCCTGTATTAAAAGAGTGCAACAGTGAGGTCAGAGCACCATTGCAGTTAATTTTGAACCTTCAATTCTGTTCCAAAACATTGAGTTTACATGGATCCCAGATCCAAACCAAACACGTTTTTGTAAATGTTTGTGCTTTAAGAGTTAGTTCTAAGGCTTAAGTTACTTTTCAGGCATCCTTATCTGCAATCACAGCAACACCAGATTCAAACTAGGTATTTTAAATAGAAATATAGAAAGTGGCTCAACAACTGGCAGTTGGAACATTAAAAGTACGTTAAAGGGTGCCTGAAGGGTAGCTAAGGCCGTATATGACAAGTAGAATCAGAGAATATTATCTAAGTGCGTTTGATTTGGATCTGGGGCCCAGTTAAACTTATTGTTTTGTGAAAGAATTAAAATCAAATTCCTATAGTGCACTGATCTCACTTTTGTTCTCTTCTAGATTCAGAGCCCTACTCAATCCATTCCTATCTAATCAAAAAAAATGAGACGCATGTAAGGCAAGGGTAAAAAAGTCCGTGATGTTCTTTGGATGAATCATGGTGTTGAGGATGGCAGTGATGATTCCGTAACGCAATGCTCCAAATTGATAATCTCGCATCTAAAGTACCAAAATCGGACTCTGAAAGTCCGTTTGAAGCAAAGACCGGACCGGCCTTGTGATCACGTTGAGAAAGTCATGTTGAGGCTACAATTAATCACAGAGGAGCTCCAAGGTAGATTAATAATATCTTTCAAGGTCACACCGGAAACCTCTGGAGCCTGGTCATCCCAATCTCTGACACACAATTAGATTTCTTCCTCTCTTGATCTAGCTATCTCTTTAGTTGTCGTTTTGGACCGTTGGCCGAGCCTAAGTTCATCAAAAAGCTTGCCGATATTCACTCTCAATCAGGCTTGCACTCTTTCGGCTTATGATCGAAAAACAGTTCAAGTGGAATGAAATTTCTCTGGGTTTGAAGCGTTCAAATTGGGCCTCCTTGGTTCAAGCAGAAGATTGGGCTCTGATGTGGGTACCACGAGGAAGGACAGCACAGCTAGCCAGCCTTCCAAGTTCGAACCTCTTCAGATTTCTTTGTCTTTTCTTCGGGGTCAACATATCCAGAGATGAAACCTTACTTTTTCCTTCCTTCCGCCCAGGAAGATTGCCTCCTGTCAATCGATCGTAGCGTGAGAGTTAAAACTTCAAGATTTCCTCCTTCTCAATGTCGCAAAATCCCTGTAATTAAGGGATGCGTCCAAAATGCCGCTTTAAATTCCGAAAACTAATTAAGGCCATGGATAAACCAAACGAGTAGTTCTGAGGCGAGGTTAGTTTATTCAAGAAAACACAAGATACCAGTGGCGAAAATATTTTACTGCTTGGTCTTGGATCTCTTGGATGTGATGGCCTGGAAACCGGTCTTGATGGTCTGAACGGAGCATCGAGAATGGCAGGACATGCATTGGAGGAAAAACAACCGCGTCTCTTTATCCAAAATGGTGTCCGGGGACCGACACGTGTGGCACGTCACGTACTCCTTGATGTAACGTCGGAGAACATTTTCGATGTGTTTCTGCTGGAACCGACCCTTAATGATGAGCTGGTTGTTTCCGTCAATGGCGCCCACTGTACCTAACTCGGCGAAGAGGAACGCCAACAGATGCTTGGGTTGACGATGAAGCCTAGATGGAAGAAGTGGGCGGAAAAAAACATGAATTAGCATTGCATTGCAGACGTCGCCGTCTCTCTTCCTTAGTGCTCTGTCGCTCTATCACTTCATTTTGTTCCTCTTTTGATCTACTGTATATAATTGAATCAGGACCCAAGAGCAGGAACCAACCTTAAGGGATATGAGCATCTAGATAAAGGAATCAAGGTCGAGGGAGCATCATATGACCAAGGCCAACTCTGGGTAGCAATTAGAAGAAAAGAGGACCAAAGTCAACCTCGCTCGGACTGCTAAATTAAAGAACTCTCAAATGACTACCAAGAATGACTAATAACTTTCCCTGTTTTTGATGCTTGTTTCAAGATACACGAATTCCCTGCCCTCACCATTGACGAAGCAAGCGAGAACTTACAAACAACAAAAACAGTACGCACTACGGAAGCTCTAACCATTCCGAATTTGACATGTGTTTGCCTGAAAAGGTTTCTCATATCTTCGTGCTCAAAGTCAAATAACGTAAAAAAAACTAAGATAATCGAGATACTACTAGCAGGTAGAAAAATGGAAGTGATTGGACAATGTCAAGCTTATCAAGCGTTAACAGTGGGAATGAGTAGTACTTCTCTAACGTTGAAGCAATTCCTCACCGACAAACTGCCACCTCTGTGAGGAGTTACTCAACTCCTTTCAACCTTCAAAAAGAGGAAGTAAGTATTCGCAAGGGTTCTTAAACTTTGCTTTTGGCTCGTTATGTCTGTCCCTTTATGGTTAGTAGGTCCATTTCCTAATCCTAAACTCCTAGAATGTTTGCTAAGATTGCACTTGGCGAAATCTACTTACATTTTGGCAATTTCGGTGAAATTGACGAAGGCGGTCTTCTTGGTTCCTACTCTCACCACTTGAGGCGGTCTCATGACAAACCTCTTCTTTTCGCCGGCCACGAGTTCCGGATTCTTGTCTCTCATGATGTTGAAGACACGCTGCAGCAACTCATCGTAGGTGTAATCACGATCCGAATCCACCCAAGGATTGGCTTCAACTATAAAGCAAGCAGAAGTAAGAATAACATCATTAAGCACGACCTTGAGGATTCGGCAGAATTGGCAATGCATATTCTTCACACAATTTTCATTCCGGCAAGCTGATTTTAGTTATTGGCAGAGTAAGAACGGAGATGGTGATGTGCAAGTAACTATCGAAAACGAAGAGTGATGAAAATCGTATGTCAAACTTTGAACACTTGAAGGCATAACAAAATGTAGTAAAGCCCAGAGAATATTTCAACAACGCGTTTAATGACCAAATGAAGATGTTAGCGGTTAGCAAAACTTAGTTCTGATCATTTAGTAATGGAGATTGCCTACCACGTTCCAAAAATTGATAATGGCACTAGGAAATACCCAATCCAGGTTAAGTCAGGAAAGCTTGATTAACATTACAAAAATACGTCTTTTTCGATGTGAGGTGATTTGGCTGATTCCAATTATGGGGCCAAGAGGCATGCATCATCCCAAATAACAATAGGGCAAGAAACTTTATGGGGAAACCAGGTGGTTTTTTATTGATGAAAATATTTTTTGAGAAGAAAACTTTTTTAATGTAAAAAGTTTGAGTGAAGTTGGCGTATATTTGTTCCAATAGTTTTAAATAGTTGGCAATCGAGTACTGCCAAATAGCTGAATGTATTTTGGCACTACTCATTCATTGCATCTGTTCTTATTGTGCCAGATTTGGCTTTATGTTGGGTTTGTGTTGGTGATTCGTACATTGAAAGTTTTGCTTAAAATTTTCAATGGTATTCAAGGCAGACTTTTCTGAACTTGAATTATTTTTCCTTCCCACCAATACTTGGCAATGATCCTAAACATAACAGCAATATTGTCATGCTGGTACCAGAGACTCTAACTCATTCCAACCTTTTGTTGGGCAGACTGTTCGAAGTTTTACACTGGTACTGCAAGGTAGTGAAATCCTCAAAACGAATTCGACCCAAATGGGCAAAAATGAAGAACTTTGTCAAGGCATCCATTCTACACTCCGACACATAAATTTTGCGCGGTTTTAGTTCAATTTATGATCAGTTTTGGGAACCCTGGCAGCTTTTCACGATGTTGAAATTTGCTATGATAGAGATTTGAATAAAGATTTAGGATTTCTATTTAGACAAGAATATGCAATCAAATGGGTAAGTTGATCCAGAATCAGTTGTAGTGATCATGTGCCTGGTTCCATTTTGCAATATCCAGATTTCGAAGTCAGTTGCGATTGGCGGTCAAGCCTCGTGGGATTGGAATGATGGAGGCTGGAATGCCTCAAGTGAAGGTCGTTAAGACCCTTGGTGTAAATGTTAGCAGTGTAAGGCAATGGATAAGGCGCACAGAGACTGGTAAAACCTTGGAGGATCGGCCAGTAACGGAGAAGCTCTGTGTCAAAAGTTCTTTAAATTGTCATTTCCAAAAGCATTGGGAAAAGAGGCCAATCCACGAGAAAACTTGCTTCGATACTGACTTCATCTGGTTACCCTATATCAAGGGAGACAGTTCGCCGACACCTAAAGATCACCCTCATGACAAAATCTTGCAAAAGGCCCATGAACCCGATCCTCTCGAAGCAAATGAAGGAGGCCCGATTTCGATTTGCCAAGGATCGCAAGAATCGGACCATCGAAGAATGAAGGCGAGTCTTATGGAGTGACGAAAGTTACTTATACTTTTTCCCTTCAAAACATTTATCCATCGACCCTGTTTGGGCATTCAATAAGGTTGTTGTTCCCCCAACCAACACAAATAAGCACTCCCAAATTGATGGTTTGGGGAATGTTCTCCTTTATGGGGGTCTCTCAGCTCCATTTTGTGCCCCAAAATGTCAATATCAATTCGCAATACTATCGAGAGCACATTTTGGCAAATGAAGATCTCGATGCCATTTACAGGAGGGGGCCAACAGGTGGAATTCGGAAGCGCCGCTTGCTGTCATCAATGTCCGATGCAATTTTCATGCACGACTCAGCTCCGCCTCATGTCGCCAAATCCACATGCGAGTGGTTGGATCGAAGTCTTCTACGGTATTGGAGGAAAGGAGAATGGCCTGGCAATTCCCCAAACCTCAATCCCATCGAAACCTTGTGGTCCATCATGATAGAAGAGGTCACCAAACTTCCACAATCCACCACCTTGCCCTCACTTCGAAGAACAATTGCAAAAGTGTGGGCAGACATCGATCCAAATATGTTAAAATATCTGGTAGACAGCTTGCCAAATCGAATGGCCAAAGTATTGCCAACCATGGGAACTACATAGGTTATTTATGGGCGATCGCCAAAAAGTACACTTTTACCTTAGCCTAAATTTAATCAAAACAAAACCGCGTATTATACATGTATCAGAGTGTATGTTCCTCAAATTAAGCCTGAATTGCTCTATGAATAATCTTGAGACGGAGGCTCTATGAGCGAAAAGGCCATCTGACAAATGAAATACATTAAAACAACTGAGTGTTTAGTGTCAGGAAAGGACTGATAAGGCGAGTTCATCCTTCATATATTGTATAAGAGGCGTTAACAAATGGCCTACAGCGTTGCCACAAGGCCTTTAGTCAACACTGTGTGATTAACCATCACCGATTCATAAACGAGGAGGCTTAATATAAGATTGTTTTTTTTTCCAAGATATTCAGATCGTTTTAGAACCCGAGAAGCTCTCCAAACTCAGGACTGTGCCGGTTGTTCAAAGCTTCGTCTTTTTCACTTATAACATGTTCAGAATTCCAGGGGAGTGCCGAAGCATAAACAATAATTTAGGTGTCCGTTTCAACCAAGCTGTTTAATGACAGATGAAGTAAAATGAATTAAACGCGTGTGGTGGGCAAGCAGAGAAATTATTGATAAGTAAATCTTATATGATGCATGCTAAAAAATGAGAAAGCTCCGAAAAAGAATCCTTTTTTTTGTAAAAGGAGAAAACAATTTAGTTGAGATGGTGAAGTTGCAAGGTAAGCAAGCAAGCAAAAATCAATATGAACTTAAGAGAACAAGGACTTATTTCCATTTGGCTTCGAAGGGCATCTTCCAGGAAAACTAGTCGTTGGCTCTCTCATGGCGGACAGATAAATTGATTAGCCAAGTGGCTTGCTTACCTTTGGGCCCTTTTGAAACTGAGCCCAAGTTGTCTGAAGTGCCTTCTTTTGAGTTAGCTAATGGTGGAGTGAGTTATGAAGGACCGTTAGTATTAGAATACATGTAAGGTCCAGTGAAGATAATGCTGAAGAACCCACCAATTGCCAGACATATCAGCCTTTCAAGTCGACTCGCTCAAGAACCGTTCACTCTTTTCCTCTAGCTAGCACATTTAGTACCCTTATCATTTGTCGGACAACCTACCGTTTTCCTTGTCGTCATCTTTCATATCGTCGCCTCCCAATTCACCAGCACGCTTCTTTTTCTTCTTTTTCTTGCCAAAGCTCTCCAAATCGACTTCATCGTCCTAAAATTGGATTGATACACATAAGAATGAGGGAAGCGAGGGCAGCCGCAGGGTAATGGGTTTGTTCCCTGGTAACCTTGATTTAAGTCGACATTTCGATCACACACGAGGAGCGCGTAAAGCGGTTAATAAAGCTGCTTTTGGCTTCGTTGACTACAATCATGAACGAAAATCATCCCTAAAAGAGCCGCTCAACAAAGGCCTTCGAAGATGGTCCAGATAACATTCGCATGTTAATCAACTTATTCACTCTGGGGGAACTTCAACAGGAATACCCGAACATGCTTGATGGCCGAGAACAGCTGGATCAATCAACAGCCTCTCGTCTCATCTTTCGCAATCTATAACCAACCCGATCACTTTCACTGAATTGGTGTTTTTATAATGGGTTACCTCTTTTTCATCAGGCAGGGCATCATCGAGCTCATCTAGATTGAGCGGTTGCTTCTTTTTCTTCTTCTTCTTGCCGAAACTCTCTAAGTCAATGTCGTCTGCAACGAAAAAAAAACAGTAACCGTTTTTGGGTGCATCATTAAAGTTGGGCCTCCAGAAACAAAGTGAAATGAGAAGCAAGCAACACTGAGTTAGAAGTGCCAAGATTCGGACGATCATGATGGTCGACCAATCATAATATTCAGAAAGGACCTTATCCCATGACCCAAATAGACAAAACCTAGTCCGGATGAGTCTCCGGCTTTTTTTCAATAGACTGGACCGCGGAACTGACCAACTCCAATTCAATGGAGATTCAAAGAATAGGGCGAGTGCACACACAACCTGGTCACGTTTAACCTGACCTGGGCCAAGACAAAAGGCTGTTTCGAAGGGTCCAGCCCCACTAGTTCAATCCATGGCCAGGGACGAAGGTCAATTACTAAGTGGGGCGTGTACCCTCGGACATCTAGGACATGACCTGAGTGGGTGAGACTTACCGGGGATCTCCGGTAGGTCAAGGTCGGGGTCGGCGGCTTCATGGGCCTCGTCTTCGTCCTCGCCGCCGTCCAAGACCAGCTTCTTTTTCTTCTTCTTCTTTTTCTTTTTGCTCAAATTGTCCAAGTCGAGGTCGTCCTCGGGTGGTCCAGTCGTCTGTGGTCCAGCCACCTCTTCGGCGGCCTCAGCCGTGGGTGCCTCGCCCTCGTCGTCCTTCATAGCGCCATCCAAATCGGGTGTTCCTCTAAAATAGAAGACGGCAAAAATAGTGAGCTCGATGATGTTCCACCTAAAAGTCCAATGAGGCGACATACGCCCGTCTCGGCAGTGTTTGGAGCCAGCCACGCCCAGGTGGCCCGTGTGGTGACCCATGTGGCCGTGACACTCACTACAGCAGCCGATAAACGGCGGACGAGAAGAAGCAAACGGAATGCGGTTCCCCCGTTTAGCTTGAAGTTTAGCTTGACCAAGAGGAGACAAAACAACTGTCCAGGCAAACAGAAGAACAGAACAAATAATCAGTGACAAGATCCATGCTAGATTTTCCACCCAAAAAGGGGGAATTCTTAGAGGAATGAGCAGGTTGAACTTGTGTACCTGGCCAGCCTACTGTTTTGGCCGGTAAGCTCACAACAAAAGAAGACCCTGGAACGAGGGGGATCGTGGAAGACTTCCAACCTATGACAAAATTGATACTCTCAACAATTTTGTTGACCCGAACGAAAGGTAGGTAGCAGTCATGGCAAGCATTTCAACCAGGGCTGGAGTTTTGCCTGATTTGAGTAACGCTATCAGAAACACGTTGGTTTTTTGTAAAGGCAACGGTATCGGAAGGCTTTATTGCTTTTCAAATGAAGGAAAGAAAAATATAAGACTAGGGCCATCAATTCAAAAAAGTAATAGTTCTTTTTTCACCGGCATTTCTAACAATTACAGGGAATGGTATCCTCAGTACCATGAAAATGAAGGGATCTTTTACCTCTTAATCTTTATATAATATTTGGTCTGCCAAAGAATTTGAGTTGACAGACCTAGACAATCCTTGTATATATAGGGTTGATCTGGAATGTTAATTAAGGAGATTTGTTCAAGTCTAACTTGAATGCTGTCAGCATAACAACACCTACCACTCCCAATTCCTGGCTGCTGGAGGGTATATGGTGATTACAACGAAATTCATTTGACCAGTAACTTGTCAGCAAAATATTCAATATTCAATTTCTCCCCAGCTCGAAAAAATTGAAACTTTCGATGATTTGGCTTAAACACTGGCACATATTTTACAAAAAGCAATAAAACCCGTGTATAAATGTGAACAGTGTCTTTGCTCATTGGAATGGGTACTTTTTGATCTAGATCACAGTCCATAATGAATGAAGGACGTGCTTCTGATCCCGATCGCTCGATTTCTCGATCGCTCCACACTCTGCTACCTACTCCATCTATCCATTCATCTATGCACATTGAGCAATCAATGAACTGTTGTCAATTCTTTTCTGTGCCCTCTTGACTGGCCTGCTGTGTTAAACCACCCATGGAACTTTAAAATGAATAAACAAATAGTGTCATTGTTGGGTTGTGCACATCATAACAAAAGCCATATTAAATAAAAAAAATCCTGGTCATCCATCATCCCTTTAGAATCACCACATATTTTGGAAAGCCTCCATTTGGGCTTATTTTGGTTGACATGTTCCTGTTGGTTGTTGTTTTGCTTGTGCGAGTGCTGGACTGACACCCATGATTTGGGACCGACATCATCGCAATGGTAGCCATAAATCGAATTGGTCACATCCACAGCCCATCTAATGTCTAGACCTTGCATAACGTAGGGAAAAATGCGAACACTTGCTTTCATCAGCTGGTACATAAATTTTGGTGTCTAGTGACTCCTGAATTGTGATCGGCAAGCGTGGCCGGGTTTTGAGTGAGTTTGTCACTGACTGCGTTCATTGAGAACCTGTGGGATTGTGGGTCGTTGTTACTGATTAGGCCCCACTGAGTTTGGGCCAATGCAAGAGCTAGTTATTTGATCTGTGGTCGCATCACAATGACGGCGGGAGGGAGCTATGGGGCTTTAAACAATTATTAATTGTCTGCTGGAGCTGGGCAAATCTTATGGATTGTACTGAAGATCAGACATTGTTGAGTTCCTCTTCAGAGGCCCAAACATTTTATTACCTCCCCACATGGTAAGGCCAACAAAGCAAATGACCAGGACTCTTTGCATGATTAGTCCAGAGCACTCGAACTTTTCACAATCCCTTAAAAAGGTTCGACTCAGGCACATACCTGTGGGTGCGATGTTTTCAGTTATGGATTATTTCGAAGATGTATTATTAGGGACGCCATTTTCCCGTCTAGGACAAGACAAGGCTAAATGGCTCATCAAGTTCAGAATATATTATCACTGTCAAAATTCAACCAGTAGTTTAACACTTTTGACATAAAAGTGTAAGATAGGAGACCATGCAACTTTTTATTATTATTTTGATTTAGATTAATATGGCAAAGAAGGATAACTGATGTACGCTTCATCCAGATTTGCCAATAAGGACGTTATTCTTTGGTCAAAAGTGACAGTGACGGCATATACGGTGAAAATTCCACGCCATGTAGATTTAAGAAGTAGATTTATGTTGTTACAAAATCCTAACCTGACCTTACTAACCTGACCTTATTAACCTAACCTTACTCAAGCATAACCGACATAACCTAATGCTTCACACTATTTGATGATAGGTCCCTACCCTGCGGGGCTCAGAGGCAAGGATCTTACAAATATTTACACTAATGTCCTGCCATTTTTGTAAAAGGTTGAAAAAATCTATCATGAATGAAGCTTCTTGTCCAATTGAGAACCTTCCCTTGGATCCCAATGTCATCAAGTCTGTTAAACAAAAGGCCATGATTACTTTATCAAAAGCCTTTGCATAGTCAAAATAGGCTTTGACGGACTCATGTCTTTCTTGTTCCTCAATGATCTCTTCTACATGATCAATCAGTTGGGAAACCGTGCCAAAATGCGTTCAAAACCGAAGCTGACTAGGATATCATGGATATCAAAAATCAACAACTTTGAACTTCATGATCTTCTCAAACACCTCTGAAATGTTCCGAGGGAGAGAAATTGCACTTAATAACTGGGGAGTGACTTGCCGCCCCCTATAACGAACACTTCACTTGCACAGTAGAGGGGTGCATCGGATCCGAGAGGGTCTCCGAATCCGATCCGAAGTGATCTTTTTTGTAATCGGAATCCGAGAATTTTTTCCCAATCCGACCGAATCCGAAATTTTCTGCTTAATCCGACTATAATGCGAAATGTTTTGCAAAATCTGATCCAAATCTGATTTGTTTACTCAATTGGCTTTGAAAGAACTCATTTAATTTTAAATAAATGTGTTTTTTGCCACTAAAACAGTTTAAAATGATGAGATTGAGTAAAGTTGCCTTAGCTATGTATAATTTTCCTGTTGCAATAGTGTCATTTTGGTTAACACTAGTATAATAGCATAAGTTGTCTTCATTTCATATGCTTCAATTGTTGTACTATTGTTTATCTGTGTGGGATTGCCACACAATTGTAATAACTTTTAAGATAATAGGCCCGTTCACAGAGTTTTATTTTGATTTTCTTTGATTTCCCCCACATTTTGAGAGTTGGGAAAGAAAACATTATCAAAACAAAGTCACATTCATTTAGTTTATCTTGCAATTTTGGACTTGGATCGGATGTGAACCCAATCCGACTTTTCCATTCCCAATCCAAACGAAATGCTCAATCCGACCGGATCCGAATCTGAAATTTTCCCCAATCCGAATCCGATCGGATCCGATGCACAGCTCAAGTGCACAGCAACCAAGGAGCAACAGAGACCCGAGCCCTGAGTTAAACCAATGTACTTAGTTGCTTGATTTAATTAGAAGTGTCAAATGACCTTGCACTGACAAACAAAGTTAACAAAAATAACCATGCCGATAAGTTCCAGAGCGCTTAGTCGGTCAAGGTATTGATAAAGCCAAAGGGGAATACAAAACTCGCATTAGAAGTCAAAGCATCTCTTGGTGAAAGTCAGTACCTCGGAGTTAGGGGCTTGAATATGTAGGAAAATACTCTCTACTAAGTGGTGAGCAGATGCTCATTCTGGGTAACGTTCAAGCTTTAACTCAGAGATACGAGCGTTCAATAAACTCGTCGTCTCGGGTCACAGAGGATTCTTATGTCTCCCTTCTGCGAGGCTTTTGTCTTCCTGCGCTGGCCCTCACGGCCGCCAACTTTTCTTCCACACACCAGGTACAAGGTGGCCTCCCTAGGGTAGGGTAGTGGGCGGAGCGCCATCGCCTCCCTTTCTTCACCATTGTCTATTTCAGTGACTTACCCAAATCGAAGGGCGTTATCTTTTTCTTTTTCTTCTTCTTCAGAGACGGGTCGAACACCTGATACCACGGGACATGGAAAAGCGACAGAAAATGAAACACGACAGGTTACCCACGGCAGCAGCCGCCTTCTCCGGTATGACAAACCTGATCATCTTCCGTCATGTTGAATGGGTGGGGGAGGGTTCGAGGTCCGGGAATGGCCCACGTGGATGTCGGATATCACTGTGAATGAATCGAGCTGAAAAGGAGTCGATACTCGTCGATACTGCTTGGTAGTACACGCAGTCAGTAGATTCAGCTGCCAGGCAGCTGACGCGAGCCAAATGCCCAATGTGACGCCATCCGGACTCATCCATTAGGTGGGGGACAAAGGCTGACTCAGGCGGCGAAGGTCATAGTTAGCCGTTAACCACTAGTCCCAAGCCAAAAAATACTTAACTCCAGCCTGGGCCTAAAAGTCCTAAATGTGTCTGAGGGATCGTATTCAGCGGCAGTCTTAGGGGCCGTGACGCTCATCAGAAGTCGATCTGGTCAACCTGTTTGAAGCCCATTGCATCAGATCTAGAGACATCAGACTTAAAGTGAGCGGTCCGAGCGGTCCGAGCGCCTGTGGCCATTGAATTTGTTGAAAAATGCAGAGCGCCATGGGGAAAAAAATGTTCCTCTTCCCGATCTCAAATCCGTAGATGGGGCAAGGACAGCCAGACCGACTCTAACCATCGTGTGTATGGCTCGGCGGTTGAAGTGAAGTTAGCTTAAGGCTGATGACGACACATTGGTGCACAAGGTAGGTGCTAGGCCTTATTTTTTGAAAGCATCACCCTTTCTGAAAATCTGCGTTTGACATTTCGTACGGAGAAACATCTCTCTAGCAATTTTTGTTCAGATATTGTTAGCCAATTATTCAATTTTTTTCCACTTATATAAAAATTGGAAAGGCATAAGGCAAGAAAATGTGGCGGTTTTGACGAAATCGTCGCATGTGTATGTATTTTTCCACACTCTGTGCGTGAGGGTGTAGTTGGAAAAAGAGTCAGGCCATTAGGAAAGTGCTAAATAGTTAAAGAGTAATTCCACTCAAAAAATGAACTTATTTTTCTATGATCCTTATACCTGGAGTTTCAATGCATATCATATTTAATAACATTTCGCTCCCAAAGTCGTTGCTGTCTGTGTAATGGTTTTAGGAGGCGTGTGGGTCGGCTACTAGGGACGAGAACAAATTGGGGGCTGTCCGAGGCTCAATCTAGCTTAAAGTAAGTCAAAGAATAAGCCACATTTATAGGTTTAATGGAACAGACTACCAATAAATAAACCTTATGAACATATTTCCTGCGAGATGGCAACCTCGTATGCATTTCGAAAGCCAATGATAAGAAGAGAAGCGAGCAGTGCGCAGCAGCTACCGTCTACCGACGACACTGCGAGAGATGTCGAACTTATGAAAGTGCTTCCATCGCTGACAGACAGACTGAGTTAGGCCAATTGTCAATTTGAACCCCGTAGCCGGTTAAGCATCGGCAGGTCAGTGTGAGATGATCTCCTTTGTATTCAAGCTGAGGCATCGCTGATCCTTTGCGGCCTCTCAGTCCAAGCAGAGTCATCGCTCAAGGCTCTCAAAGCTGAAAGGCGAGGGTCGTTGATGTACGTACAACCAGGCCCCATGAGTTGACTGAGCTCCTTCCGTTCGTCCGTCTGCCTGTTATCATCATTCATCATCATCATCATTGTCTTTCAGCCGTCAACGATAAGAACGTGCTTGAGTCCTCCAAAGATCCATCAAGCTGGGCATGGGGGTGATCCTGAGAACAAGGCCGTAAAGAGTGTACTCATTATCCATCCGAAGATTTTGTGCCATTTGGTCCTGGCCTACCGAAATGTTGTTTACGGCAGGTGTGGGTTGAGTTAGAGAATTGATCAATGGATAATAATCCCCAATTTGGGATGGATAAGCTCATAGTCACTGTCACAAATTTTTGGATGGAGTAATGGGTACATGCGCGGATTCCGTTCCATGGCCCGAGTTGCTCGCTCATTGCAGTCAGACGCAACCTGCCGTGAGGTCGGAATGAACCACCGGAGCCCCTAAACCACTACTCAGCCACAAACAATAAACAAAGTATGTTATTTTTATATTATAGCTGAGTTTTGCCAATCTTTTGTTGTCGCGATGTCGAGAGCGAGAGAGAGCGAAGTCGAAGAGAA
>NC_081447.1:8090471-8097431 GCF_007210705.1 Tigriopus californicus | reverse complement strand
TTCTCTTCGACTTCGCTCTCTCTCGCTCTCGACATCGCGACAACAAAAGATTGGCAAAACTCAGCTATAATATAAAAATAACATACTTTGTTTATTGTTTGTGGCTGAGTAGTGGTTTAGGGGCTCCGGTGGTTCATTCCGACCTCACGGCAGGTTGCGTCTGACTGCAATGAGCGAGCAACTCGGGCCATGGAACGGAATCCGCGCATGTACCCATTACTCCATCCAAAAATTTGTGACAGTGACTATGAGCTTATCCATCCCAATATATAGATCAATTTCTCAACCCGAACATCCGAACTACCAACTATTCGTGGCCAGGACCCAAATGGCAAAAATCTTCGGATGGATAATGAGTACACTCTTTACGGCCTTGTTCTCAGGATCACCCCCATGCCCAGCTTGATGGATCTTGGGAGGACTCAAGCACGTTCTTATGCGTTGACGGCTGACAGACAATGATGATGATGATGAATGATGATACCAGGCAGACGGACGAACGGAAGGAGCTCAGTCAACTCATGGGGCCCTGGTGTACGTAACATCAACGACCCTCGCCTTTCAAGCTTGAGAGCCTTGAGCGATGACTCTGCTTGGACTGGAGGCCCAAAGGATCAGCGATGCCTCAGCTTGAATACAAAGGAGATCATCTCACACTGACCCCGATGCTTAACCGGCTACGGGTTCAAATTGACACATTGGCCAAACTCAGTCTGTCTGTCAGCGATGGAAGCACTTTCATAAGTTCGACATCTCTCGCAGTGTCGTCGGTAGACGTAGCCTGCTGCTGCACTCTCGCTTCTCTTCTTATCATTGGCTTTCGAAATGCATACGAGGTTGCCATCTCGCAGAAATATGTTCATAAGTTTATTTATTGGTAGTCTGTTCCATTAAACCTATAAAAGTGGCTTATTCTTTGACTTACTTTAAGCTAGATTGAGCCTCGGACAGCCGCCAATTTGTTCTCGTCCCTAGTAGCCGACCCACACGCCTCCTAAAACCATTACACAGACAGCAACGACTTTTGGGAGCGAAATGTTATTTAAATATGATATGCATTGAAACTCCAGGTATAAGGATCATAGAAAAATAAGTTCATTTTTGAGTGGAATTACTCTTTAACTATTTAGCACTTTCCTAATGGCCTGACTCTTTTTCCAACTACACCCTCACGCACAGAGTGTGGAAAAAATACATACACATGCGCGATTTCGTCAAAACCGCCACATTTTCTTGCCTTATGCCTTTCCAATTTTTATAAAGTGGAAAAAAATTGAATATGGCTAACAATATTCTGAACAAAAATTGCTAGAGAGATGTTTCTCCGTACGAAATGTCAAACGCAGATTTTCAGAAAGGGTGATGCTTTCAAAAAATAAGGCCTAGCACCTACCTTGTGCACCAATGTGTCGTCATCAGCCTTAAGCTAACCTTCACTTCAACCGCCGAGCCATACACACGATGGTTAGAGTCGGGTCTGGCTGTCCTTGCCCCATCTACGGATTTGAATATCGGGAAGAGGAACATTTTTTTCCCCATGGCGCTCGCATTTTTCAACAAATTCAATGGCCCAGGCGCTCGGACGCGCTCGGACCGCTCACTTTAAGCTCTGATGTGCTCTAGATTCAGATGCAATGGGCTTCAAACAGGTTGACCAGATCGACTTCTGATGAAGCGTCACGGCCCCTAAGACTGCCGCTGAATACGATCCCTCACGACACATTTAGGACTTTTAGGCCCAGGCTGGAGTTCAGTATTATTTTGGCTTGGACTAGTGGTTAACGGCTAACTATGACCTTCGCGCGCCTGAGTCAGCCTTTGTCCCCCACCTAATGGATGAGTCCGGATGGCGTCACATTGGGCATTTGGCTCGCGTCAGCTGCCTGGCAGCTGAATCTACTGACTGCGTGTACTACCAAGCAGTATCGACGAGTATCGACTCCTTTTCAGCTCGATTCATTCACAGTGATATCCGACATCCACGTGGCCATTCCCGGACCTCGAACCCTCCCCCACCCATTCAACCATGACGGAAGATGATCAGGTTTGTCATACCGGAGAAGGCGGCTGCTGCCGTGGGTAACCTGTCGTGTTTCATTTTCTGTCGCTTTTCCATGTCCCGTGGTATCAGGTGTTCGACCCGTCTCTGAAAAGAAGAAAAAGAAAAAGATAACGCCCTTCGATTTGGGGTAAGTCACTGAAATAGACAATGGTGAAGAAAGGGGAGGCGATGGCGCTCCGCCCACTACCCTACCCTAGGGAGGCCACCTTGTACCTGGTGTGTGGAAGAAAAGTTGGCGGCCGTGAGGGCCAGCGCAGGAAGACAAAAGCCTCGCAGAAGGGAGACATAAGAAGCTAGCGGTGACCTATATTTGACTGGGTGGGTGGTTTGTATCATTTACACTAAAGGCCTACTTTTATTTTTCAGCTGGTTTTATCGTACCTTCTCGTTCTTGCGGTGGACCAGTAGCAACGCCTATCAACTGCGCGATGCGGAGGAACGCCTCCTATCGTGTAAGCATTCGATATGTTATCAAGCGGGCGTGATGGTGTATTGGGCGCTATCATACAAAACACCATTGCATGTGTAGGGTTGGGGGTGGGCTGAGGGGAGGGGCGTGTCTTAGAGCCTCTTCCCATGATTGGGCTTTGGCCAGCTCATTACTTTTACTATTTACAATATGTAAAAGCGGCTTCACCCTTTCATTCGCCCGTCCCTATGGCGAATCCATGTCAGCCCTGACACCCAGGCTGTGCCAATCATATATTAGGTCAGGTTAATCCAGGAAAACAAAATGAATTGGTGTCACGACTGGCACACCTGCCACGGATATCTAATGCAATGGCTAATGAATCCGGCTAGAAGTAACCTCTCCAAATCAACGAAGTCGATCTTGTTCGACCTTTAGCATTGCTAAGAATGAAAATCAGCTTTTTGATGTACTAATAGATAACATAACCAAACAAACATAACTATGGCGGCTTCCTCGTTTTCTTAGACATGAAGCTACCCTCACAAGGCTTCTACGTGGACATAGGTCAAATCAATGGGCAGTCTTGTCGCATTTGGACCCGCCGTTTCGGGTCGACCCCGTCTGTCCCGTCTCCTCCAGGTCAACGTGAGCCTTTGCCGTTGGTCCTGATTCATGGCATGGCCTCCGGGCTGGCCCTGTTCGCTTTGAACATTGAAGCCTGGGCTCGTGAACGCCTGGTGTACGCCATCGACTTGCCCGGATTCGCCCGCAGTTCTCGTCCCGCTTTCAGCTCGGATCCAGAAACGGCAGAAGGCCAATTTGTCGTGGCCCTCGAAGAATGGCGCCGACAATTGAAATTGGCAAAGATTTGCTTGTTGGGGCACAGCTTTGGCGGGTATTTGTCGTGCGCGTATGCCCTTCAGCATCCCGAGCACGTAGGGCATTTGATTGCCGCGGATCCTTGGGGCTTTCCCGAGCGTCCCAAAGATCTTGCACAACGTTACAACCTCCCGTGGTACGTCAAAGCTATTTTCGGGGTAGCCAGACACTTCAATCCATTAGCATCGTTGAGAGCGGTAGGCCCTTATGGGCCTAAAGTGGTCAAGAGGATGCGTCCCGACTTAATTCGCAAATTCCGACCTCTTTTCACCAGCGATGAGGAAAATATGGAAGTTGTGCCCAATTACATCTACCATTGCAACGTCCAGACTCCCAGGTAATCAGTTTTTCACTGAGCAAAATTGAACAGCAATTCATTGTGAAGACCACGCATTTGATGAATGATGTTTGCACTGGGTTTTCAGTGGCGAGTCGGCATTCCATTCGCTGATGTCGAGTTTTGCCTGGTCCAAATTTCCCATGTTTCCACGATTAGCTCAACTCAGTCCGAGCGTCCCACTAACGGTGATATATGGTGGTTTGAGTTGGGTCACGGCCATCCCGGCTGAGGATTTTGCAACTATCAGGCCCGACCCGCAGGCTTACACCTCGGTGAAAGTAGGTTCATGTTTATGATTATTGTGACCTTCGATGGTCTCTGTACGGACTCATGTCATTTTAGATTCTGAAGCAATCTAGTCATCACGTGTACGTGGACGAAATGGATCTCTTCAATGATTTGGTCAACAAAGCCTGCGTCGTCAGCCAAGAGAAATTCAAGGCAACATAATAGGCCTGAAGTTTTGTCCATCATGAAACCAATTACCGGCACTACTCACGCGTTTAATTATGTATCCAAATATTTTATGAAAATAAAAACAGCACAAAAGCACTCCCTCTAATGCTGCTTACTCTAGACAAGGACACTTAAGTCCTTGCTCTAGATCACTTTCATTTTTCACGAGAGGGTTGAAATCGTGTTCTCGCGATGCACGATAAACTCCGAAGCTTCGAAAGTTGGTAGAAAATGTGTGGTATGAATTGTTACTTGTCATTTCTCGGATTAAATTAGAATCCTACACAATCAGGTCAAGAGTGTGAAGTGTGACATTATTTTCCAGCTCTCAACTATAACCGGTCATCAGAGACTAATCTTTCAAAACAACCACAGTTGCTGTCGGTCTGGTAGCTTGGCCCGGAGCCCAGCGGGACACTATGCAGGTGGTAATGTTTTACCACAAGGATGGAGGGAGCGCATGCAATGCACTCACTCCTCCAAGCCAGGCAACTAACGGGGAAAAGTGGTCCGTGACGCCAGAGGTCCCTTGCATCTAGCTTGGTGGCACCAATTGAAATTTATAGCACTAGCAAGAGGGTGTTTTTTAGTTTACAAAGTGACCTTGCAATGAAATGCTCCCAATCTATAATAATAATACTTTGTTAATCTAGTTAGGCTAATTGCGTGAAACAGACATTCAATAGAAAAGAACTTGATAAAATATTGATGCTTTATTTAGGGTCTCATGAATAGCAGATGAATAATAAAAGAAAACATTGACGAAAAATGGTTAAGGAATTAAAAGATTTGAGCACAATAGGTTTGCCCCATAAACCAAATGGTGTCTCGTGACCCCACAGAAACAGAGGAAAATTGTCCCAAGAAATCTCAAATTAATCAATGTCTTCACAGCTTTTTCAGAAATGAATACCATGGGACCAAGATTGAACATAAAACATGGGCTTAGAATTGAGCAGCACAGAAATATAATTGCTTTTGTGACATATCAAGGAGCAGGGTATTTGAAAATGACAAATTTTATTCAGTTTTCAGTTTGAAATCACTTCATAACTTATATGTTAAAAACAAAATGTTCATTTTTGTACTAGAGTAAAATGAATTTCATCAGAATTTTGCATGTTTTGTAAAATTTAACCTTTTTTTAACCAGGTTTTTTGTCTTAAATGGAATACACAGCACCTATTATTTTTTTCATCCACTTTCCTATTTTCACATTGAATACAAGCATACCAAGTGCAATCAATCATGGACTTCTAGAAATATGGACTGCAATGAGCTTCCTGCCAAATTGGTCTGCTCTTGATCATGGCAACTCTGAGCCATTTGGCAAATAAAAGTAAGATAAGAAACATAGATCTCTTCTATTAAATGTTGGTCATTTTATACCATTTACTTGTTAACTGAATCTTTTCAAAGTTATATCATCAAAAGCTTATGTAGGTCTTGAGGTTGTATAAAGCGCTTAGGTTTCAGACTATTGACAAATAGGCTAAATTTCACCAGGTAGTGGAAGTAATCATGTTTAGTGTTGATCTGACCCATGATGCCCGTGTCTTCCGCTACATCATGGGTTTGTTCCAAGTACATATCTTAGACCACAAATTTCTTGAAATATGGACTGTGAACGAGCTTCCCTCCAAAACGGCTTGCTCTTGGTCATCACAATTCTGAGCCATTTTTCAAATTAAAGCATTAGGATAAAAAACTCTTCCTGACCTACATCAACCCAATTTTCCTATACAGCCTTCACTTTTGGTTTCCCAACTCCGCCCAATCCGCCCTCAAGTCCGTCAATGCCACCTTTACAAAGTTCCTCAAGCAATACCTGTGCATGCCCCGATATGCCAACAATGCATGGACGCATTTTCTATGCAAACTCAAGCCCCTCACCACTGGGTTGCCAAGGTTAGTGTCCAACAGCGTTGGGAACCTGACCTTTTTTGGAGGTGATGTCTGGACACAAGTTGTCCTTCCTGGTCAAGGACTTGCTTACCTTATTGTCCTTGGCCCAACATCCCTTCAGAGTATTGGCCGTCACGCACCTTTGTCTGGCCATGGAGTATGGCAGTAGTGGAGTGGAAAGCTTGGTCAAAGATCGAAGGTCATCTAGTGAGGTTTTGTAGATCTTTGCGTTAACTCCTAATCAGATGCATCAACATTGAGAGAGTGCTCTATGGATTCCATCTTAATGTTGAAGCACTTGATTAGGAGGTAACGCAAAACTGAAACATCTCCTAGCAAGGTTTCAGAGAGCTTTCTACTCCACTACTGCCATGCTCAATGGTCTGGCTCATGGCCAAATGCCATCAATGATATGATGGGAGCTGACAAAAGATCCGTTCAATCTGACCCATCCTCTTGTCTGCAATATCCAAGAATTTCATCATTTACCTCTACCCACCTGTTTATGTACTATCTGCAATTACCCTTTCCACTTTTTTCACGTGCACTGAACCAATCCTAGTCAAATTATTTGTGATATCACTTTCTAGTCAACTATTTTCTCAGTTTTGACTGACCACTTCATTCTTTCATCCTTGAATTGCTTTTTGTATTTGATATTTATATATAAAGTTTTATACATTTTACAATCTGACATGACCAAGAGTCGCTGGTAAAATGGTTCATTTCAATGTTGTTGTCAAAAGGTTATGATGCAGACCAAGGGAAAGAAAATTAGAGCTTTATTTAGAGCTTACTGCATAACTTTGACCAGTTCCCTAAGCATAGTTTTGGGCTCAAAATTGGCCAAGTTCATATATTCCACAAAATCTTGTGGTCTTACAAAGTGCTTCTTTTAGATAAATT
>NC_081447.1:8086626-8090435 GCF_007210705.1 Tigriopus californicus | reverse complement strand
CTCTCGTCCATGATTAAGCCTTGCTGCCGTCTGAGTCAAAGTCTTGGGAGCTGACAGTAGGTCTGGGAAGATATTGCTCTTTTTATAAGTCCTCAAATCTCAATTGGCAAGATCTGCAAGACCATTATTCATGTCTTCATGGGACCTTGTTCTCATGCCGGCATAAACTAGTTCTTGGCCAAATCCATTGACTGGGTTCTCATAACAGATGGGATTGAGTGGTCATTAGGTGGTGGGGTTTAAAATGTTTATTCAAACAGCCCAATCATTATTGGGCCGCTGGTCATGGAACCTATAACATCGCCAAGAGAGATGAAACCATGATATTCAGTTGACTTAATGAGGATTGTGCTGGTGAGTGGCATTCTCTTCTATAACAACAACGCTTTCATGTCTTTGGATAGCCCAATCATTATTCCAGTTTCTCTGTTGATGCCGTCAACTTGAAGTTCCTTTGACTTGGTTCTCAAGGCTCTTCCAGTCCAATGGTCTTCTTGGTCAATCCAAGGGCAAAATTCCTCAGGTCTGGAGGTATCTCTAGCTGGCTGAAGAGGGCTCACTTGCCAATATCAGGAGATGGGTAGATGGCCTCACGCTTTGGATAGGTTGACCTCAGGGTCAGCCTCCTCGGCCGTGGTTGATGAATAGGTTTTCTCCAAAGGCGGGAATCAAACCCACGCCCTCTGGGGAACCATGTCATGCCTCTATCAACCAATTACTTTGACACTTAATGGGCCATGGATAGGATTAAACTAAAATGTAACACTCTCACTCGATGTTTTTGCTACTACAGAATTCATTGTTTTACCACCAAGTTGGCTTTGGCATCAGCTGAACTGATGCGACGAGAGCGCCAAAATTACAGTTTTCTGCCAAGTCAGCCTCACAATTTCAAAGAGCAGTCTATACATATGAAGTATTAGGGTAAAACCATCTATAGGGCTTGTCAATGAACGTGTTCACCAACAAATAATGTCATTCCATGGAGTAAAATCAAAGACAAGATGTCCAGCCAAACCGTACTGTGCATGCATTGTATTTAGACATTTATTTCATTTTACCTGCTTGTCTAAGCAAATATCATTGTGGTATTAAGCCAATTTGAAATGGCATTCACCGAATTACACCTAACATGTTTCTTTTGTTGGGTTTTATAACACAGGTCACTCAAAATCACTTAATTATTGAAAATTCAACAGGACTATAGTGCTAGTTGACTGTGATGTTTGTCTTAGTTCTTTCTCCCAAAAATACCCAATATCAGGGTGCCGGACCACATTTTTCTTTGAATTTCCTTCCCTTGACAAGCCCCATAGCACACACTCAAACCTCGACCTCCTTATCATGTCGGGACATTGAAGTAGCAGGTGCATGATGAGGTCAGCACAAATTTTGGGAGGTCCCTGGGGCACTTTCGAAAACAGAAGAGGAACTAAGAACCAATAAACAAGTCTCAATATGCGACAAAAACGTTTCTAAGGTTTCAAAAAGTCCAATGTAAAACACAGAAAATTCTAAACTATAGAAAAAAAATGATCAAGAAAACAGCTTCGTTGTGCTAGAAAGTGTATTTTATGCATGTTCAAGAGTAAAACTGTGACATTTTGTTAAAATGCATTGCTGCATGAACCATTCTTGTAATGGGTGAAAGAACTGAAACTCTAATTTAGTCTTTCAACCAAAAACTATTAAGCCTCAACAGTGTGAGTGAGGTCTCAAAATTTGAAGATGATGCCATCTTCCTTCCCTGATTCTACATCACAGTTGTCCTGTATACCATCGAGTTGGTAAATGTACCGAACCATTCAAATAATCTAAAGATCCGAAAGCTCGTCGTCAGCCTGCTTCTCAATGGTGACCAAATAAAGGAGATGGCCGTAATATCGATTGGCAAATTTTGGTCACCTTGGTTGGTGTTTGTTTTGAAAGATTGATCTCGTCTATGTACAGACCGTACAGACCTACAGACCTACAGACTGTCCTCAATTCGGCCTTCCACCGGAGTTAATGGCCGTAGCTGCATATGAACTCCTCCCCTCCTCACTGCACCTCGGTGTCCCGAGCGTTCGTTCGCGGTTCTTCACCGCCGCGGCCACCCCCGGGTGCTGCACGTTGGGGCAACTTCAACAACTACTATCGATTTCACGACACGCTTAGTCGGGTCCAGCTCTTGCCCGCCGCTGATTGGTTCCGGACCCATCTCCAGGACTCCCACCCGTCCCCCATTGCTTCCCGACCTTCCGCGCCAACTCGGCTTGTAGCCTTGGATATTGGCTGCAATTCCGGCGTAAGTCATGCTTGAAACGTCGGCCCGGGCTTCGGCCTGGACCGGTTCGCTACGGAAGGCCCTGTGGGCTGCGGCTCAGTCCGGTCCACTCAGCACCTTCCAGCGTCAAGCTCGGGCCTGTTGGGACTCGGGCGTAGCCTTGTTGGACTGGCGAGCGGCTCCCAGCGGCGATCACGTGGCCCACCTCCTGTGTCGGAGTGGACAATTGGACGCTTTGCGGTTTTTGGGATCACGTGGCCCACCTCCTGTGTCGGAGTGGACAATTGGACGCTTTGCGGTTTTTGGTTGATCTCGATCCGGCCTTAGGAATCAAGCTTTTTAGTGTCACTAATAGGGAAGCCAAAGGGTTGTTGCATGAGGCGGCCCAGTACTCGCAAACGGCCGTCATGACTTACTTATTATCGGTGCCGGGGGTGGCCGTGGACGTGATCAAACGAGGTGACTGGACCCCACTTATGTTGGCCTGCACCAAGGCCGAGAATGGACCCATTGTGCAGCTATTGCTCTCAGCGGGTGCAGATGCCTCCCGCGTGAACAAGGACGGCTGGACCGCCTTTCATTTAGCCAGTCGCCTAGGCGATGTGACCATTCCAGTGGACCAGCCGGACACGTGCGGGTCTACCCCGCTGATGGATAGTGCGCGCTGTGGAATTCCGTCTCACCTGTCACTTCTCCATGAACACGGTCATTCGTGCCTGGCCGTGGATACTTTTGGTCGCCAAAGTCTGCATATTGCGGCGCAAGCGGGTCAAGTCACCATGGTGCGGTGGCTCGTGGCGGAGTTTGGTTTAGCCGTTGAGGGTTTAGATAAGACAGGAATGACGCCGTTGCACTTGGCCGTCTTAGCCAAACAGGCCAATACAGTTCAAGCTTTGTTAGATCTGTCGGCCCGAGTCTCTGTGGCGGATGCCCATGACCGCACGCCCCTAGACTTAGCTCGGGCCCTAAACTGCGATGATATTGTGCAACGGTTAATGCGAGCGGGGGCCTGACTTACATTTGTGCTCTTTTCAGGACCTAACTCAACATATTGCCCGACACTTTGTATCCGAAGATATTCCCCTGGACATTCTGGGCATTGATATTGATGCTCACCTAATCCAGCGAGCTCAAGATCAAGTTGCCCAGCCAAATGTGCGGTTCGAGTGTTTGGACTTTATGAGCTCTGAGAGCTCCAGTCGGATTCAGCCATACCTAACCGAACGAGGCCGATCTCGGTTCGACGTCATTTTCGCATTTTCCGTGTCCATGTGGATCCATCTGAATCACGGTGATGCAGGACTGTCCACGTTTCTAGGGC
The DNA here is from genome assembly GCF_007210705.1 of Tigriopus californicus. Lineage (NCBI taxonomy): Eukaryota > Metazoa > Arthropoda > Copepoda > Harpacticoida > Harpacticidae > Tigriopus > Tigriopus californicus. Next base: position 8,086,848 of record NC_081447.1, on the reverse strand, counting down.
GCATGGCTGCTATGTCTCGTTATATCGTATTAGAACCACAACCGTGGCGTTGTTATCAGACTGCGGCTAGAAGAATGCGCAAACTCAAGGAGCCAGAGTTTGAGCATATGAAGCATTTGAGTTGTCAGGACGAGCTGTCCCTCACAAAATTACTCGATGAGTTATACGCTCGACACAACTTGAAGTTGATACAAGACTTGGGGACCAACGATTGGAATCGAC
>NC_081447.1:8082841-8083630 GCF_007210705.1 Tigriopus californicus | reverse complement strand
GTTATTCAGAATGCCCAGAATGAGGCCATGACAGGTCTGGTAAGCAAGCCAACTCCTGTGCCCTTAGATTTTCGTCGGCTTCCTGCGTATGGGGTTCTAGAAGGGTTTTCCAGCCTACGGAGGATGCATTCACGCATCCTTCCTGGCACGCTGGGAAGGAGGCTATCAATCATATTCAATCGTATTGAAGACCAGATCAGAAAGGGCGAGAGTACACTACGTACGCGTTGGATGGGTGGTAGGGTGTTGCTCTCACCAGGCTAAGTTAATTTTGGTGATTTTGCTCAACGGCATCGAGAGACCACGAGGACCTGCTCAATTGGCAATTGGTCCGTCCAAGAAAAGCATGGAAAACGCCCGCGTCCTTGACCGGGTAAGCCGCGGGTGGCTGGCAAGCTGGACGCTTGAGAACAGGAATTCGGATTCTACCCAATGGCCAATGGGAAGTCAATGGCGGGTATACAACTGGACATGCACTAACAAGCTCGAGGGTCGGCCATTTGACTTGTTCAACGATTGATCACGCTCGATCCCAGCTTGGTCTGGCCTGTCAAGGCTAGAAACAAAACACTGTCCGTTCCCAGGGTGGCCAGTGCCAAGCCTGGACCGGACCGAAATGGACCGAAGGGACTCATTGGAACAAACAAGGAAAACTTCATTTCAAATGGATTCAAGCCAATAAAACCAAATGAAAGCTTGCAAATCGGACAGGCGAGTTGGAGATAGAATTGACTCTAGAGGTGTTTTTGTCCGTCACATTGCGTAAAATTTACCCTGTTTTGCTAGGAG
>NC_081447.1:8082482-8082806 GCF_007210705.1 Tigriopus californicus | reverse complement strand
GCTTCATCTTGCTCTCGTCTAGCCCGGCCAAGGCGGGGGCACCGGCGGCCGCCATGGTCCAACGGAGAATGCGGCTAGTATCAGACAGGGATCAACCTGATGGGGGGGACGGGCTAGACGAAGCGGAAGAGGTGGGGGGAGGGTGCGCGGTCAGGGCGGTTTCGCGCTCGATGTCCTGCACGTATTGCCGCCGGAGTTTGAGGTTGTCAGCCCGTTGTTGAATGACCGTGTCTCGGATCAAGATGAAAGAGCCGAATCCCGACAGGACAATGGCCGTCCTGAAAAAAAAACAAGGATATTACTACGTGGCATTATAGATGCTAT
>NC_081447.1:8039082-8082446 GCF_007210705.1 Tigriopus californicus | reverse complement strand
CCTGGCTGCGGCAAGTAACGAACAAACTATTTATTTCTCGATCCATCGTGGTCATCCGCGGACAGGCAAAAGCAAACGTGCGGATCAATCAGGGACTGTAGTATTGGCATGGGGGCACGCGAAAATCCGGCTAGCTGGGAGTGGCCAAGCCCCCTGCGCCCACGCGCTGTTGGAAGTCTTGATCGCGCATGGAGATTTCGGTGAGCTTTTTGCCGATCTTCTCGTGCACGTCCAAGTACTTGGCCACGCACCGATCGATGCATACGGACTCGCCTTTCTGCAGGTCGGGCTCTCGGTACTTAGGCGGTACACATTTCTTGTGGCAAGCATTAGTCAAACGCGCGTACATGTCGGTCATCATTTCAATTTCGAGATCCTGGACTAGCTTCATCTTGCTCTCGTCTAGCCCGGCCAAGGCGGGGGCATGACCAAGTCTTAGTCGAGCGCCTGGTGGCCCACCCCAACTTTCAAAACGTGCTCCGCCGCGTGTCAGTCCGTCAAGTCGAGGATTTGACCCGTCAACTGGAAGCCGTAGAGCGGCAGAAGGTGGCCCAAGTCGAGGCTCAGCTTCAGAGCGTACTGGAACGGGGCGAGCGGGAAAAGCGAAGACTGGAAGCGGAGATTGAACACATTCAAACACGCCGTCAGACTGAGATTGGACGGCAATTGGCCCAGATCGAAGCCCAAGCCCAAGCGCGCGTGGATCAGGCCCTTCTGGAGCTAGAGGAACGGACTGCGGCCTGGCAAAACCAACTGGAAGAGCACCGGCGGCTCAGGGAGGGGATGGGGTTCGGTGAGCCATTTGGGCGATTTGGATCGTGGTGTGCAGAAACTCGCTGAAAGGGAAACGGCCTTACGCGATCAGATTGCCGCCTGTTGCTCATCGTCCGAAAATATTCGATCTGAAATCGAATCCTTGGCCGCTGATTGGTTCCAAGATCTAGCCGCGGGTCAAAATCCACTCTTTCAAGAACTGCAAACCAATTTGGTGGGCTCATGTCTAACCAAGGAGGAGGCCCAGTCGTTAACCCAAGGACAAATGGCTGATCTGACTGATTCCCTCCAACGGGCGTGGCTCGCTGATCTCACCCAGCATTCCTCTTCGACCTTGCGACAAACTGCCCGTGAAGTTATCGAAGAAACGGATCTGGGAGCCCAAATCCGCGAAAGTGTTCGCGCCGAGTACGAAAAATTGTCGTTGAATGGGACTGTGCCCAACGAGGGTTCCCCGCCAGATCAGGTTCAAACGTTGGTTGATCATGCCTTGCGCATTTACGACGCGGACAAGACGGGTCGGTTTGATTACGCCCAAGAATCCATCGGTGGTTCTGTTTTAACCACGCGTTGTACCGAAACGTATGACTCTGTCAGTGCCGTGTATTCCGTTTTCGGTATTCCCATTTGGTGGGAAAAGAACACCCCGCGGACGATTTTGCAACCCGGCGCCAATCCGGGCCAATGTTGGGCTTTCAAAGGTTCACTCGGCTCGGTGGTGATCCAATTGAGTGAGCGAATTACCGTTCACGCCGTGACACTAGAGCACATGCCCAAAATGGTGTCTCCTACCAATTCGATTGAATCCGCGCCCAAGCAATTCGAGATTTTTGGATTAACCGACGTCCATGATGAATCGCCCTTGTCATTAGGAAACTTCACCTACATGGACGATGGCAATTCTCTGCAGACGTTTCCCATTCATCAACACCAAGATCGTGAATTCAATATTGTGGAAATGAAGATCCTTTCCAACCATGGCCATATGTTGTATACTTGTATCTACCGACTTAGAGTTCATGGCTCGACAACGATCTCAAAACCGCAGGAACACTAGCAATTTGCCCGTTCGACGGCAACCATTTCAAAATCCCGAAGAGCTGTGATATCCTGAAACCGATTAATGTTTCTATACAGATTTGCAATCTATTAACCTTTTCACAACAGTCTATTAATCTTTTCAAAAATATAACCCAAGATAAGAGCATTGATTCCCTCGTCATGGATTATGTGTTACGTAAGCAATTTTCCGTTCCTCTCAAGCCATCCATCGACAGTATTGTTGGCCTCCTCCATCAACCTTGGCGATCGACGAAATGATCTTGACCTTGAATAGAAAACGAGTTCATCTTTTCTCGGAAGGAAAGGAATTTTCTAGCGTGCGACATCAACAGGCATAAATTTCAGGATTTGTCTCTTCAGTAACATTCCTGATGTCGTCCCACTCACCCTGGATTTTGCTTTTGGCGGCGATCATTTGTCCCGCCCTCATCCATGCGGACTTATGTTGGAAACCAGGTTCCAATCCATTCTACGGTCAACCCAAAGCCTTGCGAGTCGATCTCGAACACGTTCATTTAGAGTGGGCGCACATATTTGGTGGATCAGGCTGTCAAAATGTGGACTTCATGATCAAATCCCATCCCCGATTCAAACCCTCCCAATACAAACTGTCGGATTTTACGCTGAAAGCCCAACGATCCGCTCTGGTGAAGGTGGAAAAGGGTGTCGACTACGTGTTTCAGATCATTGCTCGTGAAAACAAGGGACCGCAATTAGGAATCGATTACAAATATTCGCCCATGGTAACAAGCTACGCCACAGACTTTCAAGGACCTTCCGTCCAAATACACTCATCTCAAAATGGACCTCCGATTACCCATGAAACCACGAGAGTCGTTCCCCCGCAAACCCCGTCAGCTTATCAGAAGCCTCAAACACGAGCCTTGACGCCTCGAGACCAATCAGAGGACACTCAATCACCAGCCTCGTCCTTGTCCAAATTGGATCACTGCCTCCCGGTCTTGAATGACTTGAACGGATTTGGCCACGGGTCCCAACGTCAGAAGGACCGAATCATCGTCAATTTCATCCGCTACATGAATCGACAGCCCTTTCAGTTGGTTCAAGACTTCCTAGCCACCAAAAAGGGATGCGATGCCAGTCATCACAAAGGATATCTCCGGACTTGCCAAGGTCAAACCCGATGTTGCTCCTCGCCCTGGTCTTCGTGCGAGGAGACGGGGGCCCAATCGTCGTGCTCCGTGGATTTTGCCAACTGTGATGGGCGATGCATTCCCCAGAAATGGGTGGGAGATGGATGGCCCGATTGCTTGGACGGGTCCGACGAAATCTCATTGCAATCGGAAGACCGACATCAATATCGGGCGTTCTCACAAGATCTGACTTGCTTGCATTGCTCGGCCGTGGTGTTGAGCTCGATTTCCATGTGCTCCAATTCGGGTCAAGGAGTGTCCCACGAGTGTGTCGAGGACATGATGGGTTCCGGAGGATGTAATGACTGTATTCAAGACTTCCTGCCCCATGAATAAAAAACGAAAACCAATCAGTCTATCGAGTTTGATCCTTCCCAATGGTCAAGGTAGCAAATGAAATACAGTACCCGGTGTTAGGCTTAATAAAGAGCTATTAGGCAACATTCAACTATGTTAATACGAAAGTTAAAAACAAGTCTTTTGATGCCCGTCGGTTCAGCGCCAATTTTTGAGCTCTATCCAGGTCGGAGGTTTCGGGCGGGACGGTAGCACCATTGATAGCACTCATAGCAGCCCCTTGGGCTCGGCAGAATGACGAGAATGACCAAGCCTGACTCCCTCCCCTCAACATGCTTTGATCGAGCCAAGTTTTCCAGCCACACAGGAGGGTCCTGCATGGAAGGAGGGAGGGAGCTAGGGAGCAGAATTGGCAGAGCTCAGCTGATAGGGATTGATGTGGATCGACGGGATTGACATAAAGTACGACACAGACACACACACCAGTAGAAGATATTGTGGGTATCATCACTTGTATCATCATCTATTACATCGCTGTGTTTGTTCCTCCTGGTTACACGTGGTTCCCCCTGGTTTGTCCGGGGTTTTCCTGGATGCATCCGAGAGCCTCCTTACCACACTTGAGGATTACGGCACAGGAAGGGGCCAAAGGAAGGCTCCACTCTCCACCAGGAAAATGTCTTGGGCCTCTCTCCCCATGAGAAGGGTCAGGTCGAAGTCATCTCAAAATCACATCACCTCAACATTGGGATCGATTTCGAGTAGGGATCATGGTCAGCTTAATTTACTTTATACTCCTCAGAGCGTGGAGCTTTGATTGTGTTTGATCTTTTTTTCACTTTAGCACTACGAGAGGCTCGACATCCGTGCCAAACCGTTCCAAAGTCAAGTACTCGTGCTGTGACTCCCATTGATTGGGTTCATCTAAACAGGTTTCAATGTTGAGACGGGTTTGGTTTTTCTTGCAAGTTTGTCATCCGTGATGTTTTTGTAGCGATCATGTATGGACTTCGCGAGGAAAGACCCCTGGTTCCATTTTCTCGAATCTGATCCGAACGACCAACACGGATGTTCGGAAGTATTTGAGACGAAATTCCCGGGTAAGCGAAACAGGTGGGAAACCAATGTTTCTCTTTGGGTCGCACATGTTTAGGTTGGAAAACCATCCACAAGGACCACATCCAATGAGATAAGCGAGTCTCCCCATTTCAAGATTAAGAGATTGGAACTTTTCATCACTATCTTAAATAGTCATTATTGCAATTTACCTACGGTTTTAGAAGACGGTTCATTTATTCATTTAGCTTTATCCTCTCATTCAAAGATGTGCACCATTCCCTGGAGTGGCCCTCAGCCATGCTGGATCCTTGAAGATCCCGGAATTCGTTGGCCAGTCATTTATGGTAGTTGTCGGCATTTCTCGTCTCAACTCCCACCTCAGAAAGCCGATGAGGTCAAGGCCCCGCCAGGGCAGGCCGCATCCGACCCGCCCACATTGAGTAAACGGCAGCTTTTGAAACAAGCTGTGAAGGACTACGGATCGACCGTTCTCGTATTCCACGTTGGCATTTCCTTGGCGTCATTGGGAGGCTTTTACGCTGGAGTAGCCAGGTACGTACAGATTGTACGTACGTTATAAAAAGCCTCGTTTTTTTTAAATTCAAATGTAATGTGCTTAAGAAGCGCGATTCTGCTTAGGACTTGATGATGATAACACAAGACTTCCTTTTCCTCCCATCATGAATGCGGTTCAGAATTACCGAACAAGAACCAGGGTTGATTACGTTCAAAACAAAATGAAAGGAACTGAAGTTCTGATTGCCTTGGTTTGAAATAAAGTTAGTTTTGATTGCTTTTAGAAAGCATATAAATTAAAATGCATTATATCACATTTCAATGCTCGTTTTCTGCGGTTTATCTGAAGAATATCGAAGGGTGTTTTAAAACTTTGCCTAACTAGTAAGGTGATATGAAAAGATTAATTCAATCATATACGTTATAAAACACTCATAGGAAGTCGAAGAAGATATCACCATCAAATTTTAATTCAGGTGTAAGGTCAGCTACTTTTAGTCTGCTTCAAAAAGCTCGTAATTCAATTTCATTTTCAAATTGCTTTTGAAATTAAATTCGAACTAAAGGCAATGAATTTGATGTTACTGGAGGCTTCTGTTATCGATTTACCGAAATCCTTTTATTCTATTTTAGCGGGATCGATATGGTGTCGATTGTGTCGCATATTCCCTTCATTGGATCCAAAATTGCCACGAGCGACATCGGAACGGGCGCCACTACATTCGTGGTGGCGTATGCCGTCCATAAGTGCTTTGCTCCCGTGAGAATTAGCATTACACTCACATCCACGCCTTTCATTGTCAATTATCTTCGACGTAAGGGAGTGCTGAAATAAAGCGCATTTCTTTAAAATGGATTTTGAAGCCATCAAACAGGGAAAAATAATTTCGATAAGCAAAACTATGGCAACGGAAGAAACGTGACAAACGTTGTCCTCTTATCAAAGGAGACTCAAGGCACAACAAATGTTAGTTTTGCAATTGATTTCAGAAACCAACCATCCTCAGTGTGGTTAGCATTTTCCAACATGGGGAAAAATTTCGTTTTCATTGTTCACCTTTTGTGCATCTTGGCCATGATTTTACCTATAATTGATGCTTCTTCGTGTGAGGAGATCAAGTACAACGAAACTGACAAGAAAGCTTGGACTGATATGGAAAAAAACCTGACAGTTGAAGTGAATGATAAGAATGATCAGATTACGATCAATGCGGTTTCGAATAACATTCAAAAACATCTGGAGGTAACTGATTATCTAAAAAATTGCACCTCTGGGCTATTTGTGAATATCTCTTTGCCGCAAAGCAGCACCTTCAACGTTAGTTTTAGAGATCTCGGTCAAAAGATTGAGAAATCCCTTCGCCTTGACCCATGCACGAACGTCAGTGTGAGAATTACAGCTGTCTTCAACCGGAAGAATGCCTCTTTTACAAATTCTCCATTTGTCATCCGACGGAGTTTGTTGACAAAACCAAACGTGCAGGATCTAAACGTGACTGTTCCAACCGAATCCATTACCACCTTCAGCGCACACCTCAAGGTGTTTGGAATTGATAGGAAATGTGAATCGTGGACAACAGCAGTTATGATCGAGTGTCCCGCGACCCATCATAGAATGAATAAAACCTATAATCAAACTATCCACATTGAGCAACTATGTCCAGGGACAACCCACAAATGCAACGTTAGTGTACAACAACACAATTCCCAATGGAACCAAATGAGTTCCACTCGACTTGCGATAATCTCAACAAATGAAGTGAATCTTTCATTCACTCCCCACAGTCGTCAAATCGATGTTCAAGTTCCTGCGGAGTTGTCAAACTATAGATATGAATTGAAGATCCAAAATTCCTCATTGAATCAAAGTAACAAATTTCAACTGAAGGGCTTGCACCCTAATCAAGAATACCTAATATCATTGAAAGTCGAGGGAACAGTCGGTGGAACAGTCGGTGGAAACTCTGCCCTATGCCAATATGAAAAGAGTTGGCTGATTCGCACGCTAGAAGAAAAACCAGAGGGTTCACCCACAGTTTTAAAACAAAATGTCGCATTGGAGCCCTTTTCCATTACCGTCCACTGGAACTACGACAACGTCAACCTAAATGGTAATCTAACCAAGTTTACGCTTTATTATGAATGCAAATCCTACCGCGACGAAACGCCTTGTTGCTCGAAAAAAAATGAAGTTAAAGAAGAAGAAATCTTTGAAAACTTTACTGAAAATTCGAGAGTAATTACGGATTTATTTCCATATTCCCAATATGAAGTGAAAGTGGCAGTATCGAATTCACTATTTACGAGTGATTGGAGTTCATCGGTAGTCTACCTAACGGCGCCAAGCATTCAAATCACGGAAGAACATTATTTTGTGCGTGCTTTACGTAATGGAGTTAACATTACACTGGATCTCGAACCTGAGCTTTATTCCGGGAAAATCAACGGCACTCTTTTTCGCAAAAACGAAGCATATGGAATCGAGAAGAGGTTTGAGTTAGACTATGATTCATTTCTAAACGATGAACATTTTACCCTTGATCACGATATCAAGCCGTGCTTTGGCTACAATATTTGCATGAATCTAACCATTGACAATCAGTCAAACAAAACATTATGTGCCAATACTACTACAATTCCGCCCAATGTTCCCAGAAGTCCCAATATTAGCATCGATCAAAATGAAAATGGCCAGCGCACGATCACGATCAAGACAACTGACAAAGGTAATTGCAAACCGGATTTTTACGAAATTCAATGGACAAGCATTCCTTCGAATTCTTCAGATGGGAAATATTGTAAAAATGTGCAGCGCGAGCAAATCCCTAATGTGACATATCAAAGCGTGGAGACGAAAAGACAACTTCCAAATTTGATTGCTAATAGCGACATACGTTTTGCAGTTCGTGGCCATAATAATCACTCTTGGGGTGATTCTAGTTACCTAGATTATAAAACTATCCCATCCTTGAGGGATGTCAATATAACTGTTAGGCCAAAACCGAGTGAAAACACCATCGAGCTTTTATCATTTACCATCTGCCCAAACCAAGGTCAACTCTCCGAGACAGTTCTGACATGCAGCCTAAAGAATCTATCTAAGAAAACATCTGAGGAGGGTGAGTGCCATAACTTGAAAGCCAAGGAAGAGTATCATTTTTGTGTGACTTTTAAGCTTCAAGCCACGTCTAGTTCCAAAAAGGTTTGCCAATTTGTACATACTATTTGCAACGCCATCAGTGCACCCAAGACTGTGTTGACGTCTGTATCGCCAATGGAGGCTTTGACTCCTTTTAACCCATTTTTACAAGCTCGAGTGAAATTGCCGTCCAACGCATTCCTCAACAGTACAAGCGTCATCGAATTGGAGCTTGTAGGTGCTACTTCGGAGTCGGCAATTCCCTTAACCTTTGCGCGTGATATAGTCATTACTACAAGGCCGACTTTGCAACCCGGAGAGACGATTGAGTTGGCGGTGAAGGCTCTGGGATGCAAGAACGATGAAACCACAAACACCGTTCGAACTCAAACTCAAACCATCGAGGCTGCTTTGATTCAAATCGAGCCTAGAGTCGTGGAAATCGCCACAGGCCGATGCACGGTGAAAGTGTCGGAGTCGGTGGCCAATTTATGCTTTCTCAAGAGCACAACCTACCAAATAGGCATGAATCTGTTTTCAATGGAGGACTTATTTAAAGCGAATTCCAGCAATTCTTGCGTAGGTCCCGCTCTTCGGAATCGTGTCAACAAAACGGGCATCAATATCGAATTCAATTCAACATTGGCAATGCTTCCAATCCAAATTCATTACAAATACAAAAGTCAGACTGTTCTGATGTACTCGGATGTAATTGAATTTCGACTACTAACGTCTCCTCTAAGAGCCGTACGTATTCTTTTGGCCCTACTTTTTGCCATGATATGTGCTTTCGTATATTGGTTAGTCAAATACGACGGAGCACAAACATTGGACAAATTCTTTCGGAGGATTAAAGAGTGCTATTTCAATCTACAATTAAGCCTGCCAAAGCACTCTAATCGGTCTGTGGAACCAACTCCTCTCATTCAAAGTGCTCCATCTTCCCCGATTGCCATCAAAATGTTTGACCAACGCATTCGAGAGCCCAATTTCAATCTGAATGTGGATTATTCAAACATTCAATCCTGGGATGTTGAAGTGAACATTCCCAAAACATCTAAAAGCGTCGGGCAAGGCGTTCCACGTTCCTCGTTGGGGACAAGTTTGAATCGGTACAGTAACATCATCCCGTATAATCACAGCCGAGTGATCCTGAAGACTCCTGTGGACGGCAAGGACTATGTGAATGCCAGCTGGATCCGGAACCACCAAGGAGAAAGACGTTTTATTGCTACTCAAGGGCCTCTGCCCGAAACAAGGCAAGCGTTTTGGCAGATGATCCTAGATTACAAAGTTAGTCTCATTGTCATGGTCACACGACTGAAAGAAGGAGGTACGTGGGAATAAATGACCAACCGCTTGCTTTGGCATAGACGCTTTCCAAGCACGTTGTCTTTTCCTAATTTCACCCTGACTCTCTAGGTAATGTTAAATGTCATCAATATTGGCCAGGGAAACATGAGCGTCAATTTGGGCCCATTCAAGTGGTTTCCACGAAGAAATCCAAAAGAGAGTTCCACTTGAAGGGCCTTGCTTTGGACCACCTTCGAGTCACTAAGGGCGATCATACCATCAACGTAAGGCATTTGCAGTATCAGGAGTGGCCAGATCATGGCGTGCCGGAAAGTCCCGATTCAGTTTTGGAGCTCAGGCAAGCCATGAATGCGTTGATGGTGAGCTCCGACCCACTCTCACCTATTGTGGTCCACTGCTCGGCTGGAGTGGGACGAACTGGAACTTTGATCGGCTTGGATAATATATTAAATCGAATAGAGGAGGGAGCAACGCATATTGATGTGCCTCGAGTGGTTTGCCAGATGAGAGAGGACCGATGTTTGATGGTAAAGTATAACCCATTCATACAAATTCTAATTCTGCATGCATGGAAAAAGCGTTTCAATCAATGAATCACGCAACATCGTATTGTCTCGATTCCAGGTTCAGCAACCCGTACAGTATCGATTCTTGGTAATGGCAGTCGCCAAATATATCACATCAATGCCACGCGAACACGAAAATTCCCACGAGAACGAGGAAGAATGTGAATATGATTACATTTACCATGACGATATATGATGGCTGTATAGCTTTTTAAGGCATCCGCTTTGGTTTTTTTGTCATTAATACACCGTTCGAGTTAAAAGTTAAAAGACACGCGCTTTCCTCATTCCCTCGTTTTCATAAACGCCGTCCGTCTGATGTTTCCAAAGCTAAGGAGGCTTTGAAAGTTGACATCAAGATTTACAAGTTCCTTTATTTCGTTCTCGGCACTGCCCCTGGATACGGCAGGCATGTGTTTTGGCTGAACAAGGGCTCAACCAACTTTCCCCGTTGAGAGTGAGGCCTTTGAAGTCTGCTCGTTGTGGCCTGAATCAAATTTGTTATCTACCCCTACGTTTAGTGCTTTGATCTTTTTCCCCAGTCCACACTCCACAATCGTTTGGACATGGCCCCGGCTAGTAAAGTGTGACGTGTGAGGTGCACATTTGACAGTGTGCAACACTACTATACTCGTGGTAGATGTTCGTTGACATGTCGCAAAATTTGCCAAGGCAAACGAATTCAACAAAGATGGTAGAGTGAAAAAGAGAGACCCGACCCAGATCCTTTTTCAACCCTCAATGGATGGACAACTTACCTTTTCTTCGACAACCACCTGGGTTTGCCCGTTTTTAGCTTCAAAAGACAGAGATCAATAGCCAGCCATCCATTCTAGGAGAAAAGACGATCACGTATCTATGTAGTTGACACACCAAGGGTATTTTATGACAGGTTGGCAATCACAGTCGCCGTGGCAATTGTAGTCTAAAACGTCTTCATTTTGGGGACTCAACCTCATCAAGGTTGAGGGTGAGGTCCGTTGATTCTATCCTCGCAAGGTGCAACTGTCGAGCAATTGAACGGAGTAATGGTGACTGCCAGGATAATCGTGGTTCTGGCATCAGACGATGGAAGAGTAGATTGTCTGGTCCACTCAAACTTGGAACAGGGTGCTAAATTGCCGCTAAATTGAAGCCAAACTAACAACCAGACCCATCCGCAAGGAAGGACCCATTTCAACCTCTATAAAGCACACCGACCACCTTAATCGATCGGGTTTCAAATACACGAGTTTCTTGATCAGTTCCCGTCCTTCCAACATTGGAGCATTGGAGAAGATATTCACTCATGAGGAGAATAAGTAGGGCCAAAAGTAGCTTGAAATAATGTCTGTGTTGACAACTGACGTGAGTTGTGATCATATCCCCCTGGAAACTCTGGGCTGTCTACTCGACTGGATAGTAAGCTGGAAAATACGGTGAGTACGGTGGGCCTCTTTGGAGGCGCAGTCGCTTCTCTCGTGAACTGGACCCGTGATTGGTTTCTACGTTGACTTGTGTAGTTCAGTGGCTGAAAGGAAACTTGCCTTCAATACACAAGAAAAGAAGCGCTTGTAAATTGAATCATAGTGCAGGAATCCTTGCATGCATAAAATGTCACAATTTTCAACCCAAACGTGATCCAATGTCTTTTGTTTCGGTTCCCTGATTCTTGGATCAACGGTGTTAAGATGAACCAAGAAAAATCTGACACTATGTGAAATTCAATTTGATATAGAGATATGAAATGCAGAATGCCAAAAGAGCCCGCTCTGCTGGGCGCGTTTGTCACTTTTGCCGGTTACAACAGAGACATTTTCACGTGCTTGTTCACCGCAAAACGCACGTCTTGTAATTACCTCAATGCTCGAACTACGGACATAGACCATACATCATAGGGTACGGACAAGCTTGAACTGTAGGACCACCCAAGTCGATCCCGAAAGCTTCAAATTCGAACTGATGTACTCCCCTACCTCCCCCTTCTCTCTATCTGAGATCTAAAGAGCTCGACTACGTTCACTCCGGCGAGTGTGGGCTGGTGGGCTTTTCTCCTCCTTCTTCCTCGTTTCATGATTGGTTTACCAAACATCCATGCAGGCACATTCATGGGCCAGTGAGAATTGTACACAACAATGAGCGGATACATAGTTAAGCAAAACCATTGAGGAAGGAGGAGGGAGCGGAAGCGGATTCGTGTTTGAAAGTAGATCATCTCTCCCGTCATGAGAGTGTGGACGCCCTTCGTAGGATGTATGTGTACATTAGGTACTGCATGTGGTAAGAGCGATAACCATTTGCAGGTGATAGCAGAGAACAACACATCGTGTAAATCTCGAGTCGGAAAATCGTAATATCATGTTGGAGCTACCCGGGCATTAAGTTAAGGAGATGATCTTAGGAAAAGTTAAAACAACGGCAACCACGCGGCGTTCAAGTCTTGGCCAACACCTGCCAAGCGGCCCATGGTTTTCATTGCAACCGAGGCACGTGATCATAACGAAAGGCTCCAGAAAGCTAAAGCCTCCAATAGACAATCTCGATTTGTCATCAATGATCACACTAAAACCATGATGGCATGGAGCATGCATGAGCCGCTGGAATATGAAAGTGGACGCTCAGGTTGAAAATCAGCTAATTAGATATTCTGTATATTTAGGGAACAGAGCTATTTTAAGCTTTGAGAAAGGCATAGCTTCTGATCCAGCCGTTCAATCAAGCCGAAAGTTAAAGTACCCAATTGTAGCGACCTGAGGCCGCTTTGAAGAAGCACATAATATGTTTGTTAGACTTCTAACAAGATTTCGAAATGTTTTTTTCGACCTTTGCAACCCCCTCCATGTTCCAGTGGTTCATTCACAAATCTATTAGATAGGACGATAGTTTTGTGAATAGTTTAGGGTCCAATTCCATTGGACGGTCTAAGGGGAACAAATCATTGGAGCGCGTTTAATAATGTGTGCACATGGCATCAAATATCGACGATTGGGTGTTGCCCTGACGGCTGGATGGAGCAAGGGGAATCCCAATTTGAGATCTCGTTGCGACGAAGGCATCATCCTGATTGTCGACCCCACATAAACCTCATAGTCATGTATGTATTCAGCTATGACACAGAAAATGGTTCCAAGTACGGCTCTATCGGCTCATCGTTGGTACCAAATATGGGGGGAGAGAGAGAGAGAGAGATTGAGAGAGAAATGCCATTGACTGTGCTAGGCCAGCTAAGGCGGACACGTGCGGGTTCGAAAAGGGCAACCCAAGTTACCTCCTTAATGACTTTCAAAACGGAAACCGCTTGGCTACATATTTTCATTTATTTTGATGGGCGTAACCTCTGTTCATTGAGGGCTCAATGCCTTTCGTTAACATTCTACTTGTAATAGAAGTATGATGTATGATTCTAAAAAATTCCCTTGATTCCGTTCTGAAAATAGTCATGAAACAACGTTTATTTCCACATTTGAAACATTTGGGATATGATAAAAGGCAATTACAAGATTTTTTTCGCATGGTCTTGATATCTTAGAACTTCTCTGAGGGATTTCGATTCGACTTCTTTCCACTTTGGAATGATCCAGAAATTTTCTTCACGCCATTTGGGATGTGATCTCACTCATTTCACCATCGAGTCATTCTCACGGTTCCATTGTGAGCTCACCAGAATTTTGGAGTACACGAATATGCACAGACAAGTGAGAGAAACTCATTGCGACGTAATTAATGTAATAATATGTTACCCGCACCAATGGGTAAAGCTTTGTGTATGAGTGGATAATTACAGTCACTCTTAATCACACACAATCGGATGGAAATCCTCTACCTAACAGGCACACACTCAACAATCCAATTAATGCACTTTCAGAAACGCTTGATTTGTCGTATCCAGTGGCAACCCAGCGATATGTCTGTTTGCTGAAAGAAGACATTGTGGGATCTAGTACAATTTTCCAAGTTCCAAGATTCAGGTCATAGTAAAACCTGCCAGCACGTGTTGAGCTTTAAAGATAGCGCGCGGGAAGAGGAAAGAACGCTCGGAGGTTATTATTGTAATGCTTTCCTCGAATTAAGACCCAATGGGTTCACAAGGTCTCTCCAAAGAGATTTATTGATCCGCCCATGTAACAATGAGTGGGATCTTGGTGGTCCTTTCTTAACAGCTTTTTTTATACCGAGAGGCAACATGATCACGTGGACGAGACAATGATGAACTCCCCAGTTCGTGATTGAAACTTTCGTCAGGCTCCTATGGACGAATTTGGGAAACTTCAAAGAGAAATGAGCTCAACAAAATATGGATGAACGAGAATTACTGTATCAATTGTTTGGGACATTTGCTGTTGTGTACCATCATGCTTCATTTTGCACAGGGAAACATCTAGGGAGAAGATTATTTTCCATTGCTACTTGGGAACTGAAGCAGAAGGGAGAGCTTAATTTGTTTGCATGAAGATAATCCGAATCCAGTCAAACTGGCATCAATCAATACTTTGATGAGCACAATGACCAAGCCTCTTCAATGCGTGGAGACCCACCCTTACGTGAAGATCATGCCGAGAAAAGAGGAAACAAAAGTCTGATCGTTTGCCAAATGTAACCCTCTTTCAAAAAGAATGTGAGGATTCCAACGAGCTCCTTAATCTCATTTTCACTTCAAATGTGACAATACCAATTCCATCACTCAAAGGGAGGCTCTCCATCTATTTGAAGGCTGCCAAGAGGACCCAACTAGTGACTGTGTACTGCGTGCGTAAGACCGGGAGGATAGAGGAACATGAGCTAGGAATAGATCGAGAAAATTGGAAGGAAAAAGGGCCACTTTTGGCCTCAATCTTTCTTTCCTTTGATCATGCTGAGGTGAGGGAAAGAGGGTTAGAGCAAAAAGAGACCAAGTTTAAGTTAGTGGGTTAATATTTTATCAAAAACGCGTTCAAATATTGATTGTTTCAAGTTTGCCAAGATGAAAGAAAGCCAAGCAGCGGCAGAGTCGAGGTTTTCTTGATCGACAGCTTGCTTCCACCGGACTACTGAACTACTATCGTTCTGGAATCCTCGGCCTCCAAGCACTCTATTCACGTACGTATGTGTGTGCCAAGGGCCCTAAGGAAAAGCAAAAAAGTTCGTTTGATGTTAGGAGTCCCACCACAGAGCAAAGCTCAGACGAATCAATTATTCACCAGTTTCCCAGGAATATCGTTTAACTCTTCCTAATCTTCTGAAAACGACTTTCTTTGCTTCAGCTACCCACTTCCAGTCTCAATCTGTTCCTCCTTGCGCCTCACTCCTTGATCCGATCCATTCCTTCAAGCTTCGATCACAGAGGCACCAGTGTTCGGCCCTTGGCCTGTTCGTTTCTTTATTTGTTTGTGCCGAAACTCATTCGCCTTCGTTCCGTTCGTTGAATTATTTGATCTCACCAGCACGTGGCTATCGTAATGGGATCTCAAAATCACGTGGAAACAGCTCAAATCAAGAACCGAGAAATCCTCTTCGATGTGCCGTAATGAGTGGTTTGCGGTCAAAAGTTCATTTGGAGCGGAATAATCGGTTCATAGCGTGTTTGATTGGGCTCATATTTCTCGCTCACAACAAGACTAATTACGGACAAAGCATATAATATAACTATGAACTGTACGGTACAGGATCCACGAAAGATTAATTTTGACAGTTCCAAGGACAACCTCCGGGCCAAATTGTACAGAGGCACTTTGTCGTATTGCTTGGCTTTGGCGACCACGTGGCCTTGAGCTGGAAGTATCAAAACCATGCAGGGGAGGAGACAACTTGGACTGAATTGCTCTCCCAAAGGGAATCTTGAAAAGGTTGACGATCTTGAGAACTCATACCTCGGCCAGGGAGGAAAGCTCACTGGGTTTGGCTCGGGCAACCGTTAGCCCTTGGGGCATTTCGTTCTGCCATTTCAAAACACACAGCCTTCATAAATTGTCTGAGAGTCAACAAAACAGACTTTTCGGAGCTACCCAGAAGGGATTTTCTGTCTCAATATTTTGTCTTGGGCCTTGGACGACGTTGATAGAAACTTTGAGCACTGCTGCACCGTGCTCTCTGACCCAGAGTGTTTAATTTCTTGGACCTGATAACATGCCAGCACCCCTTCACACCAGAGAGCGCTTCTCCAAACTACCGCCATCTCTTTGGAGGCGTTCTTTCCGTGTTTGATGATCCGATCCCTACGTTTTATCAACACATTGTTTGCCACAATTGGTGGATGGACAACATGGCTAGTAGTCAGTCATATGTTTGTCCTTTGAATGATTGTACTCTAGCATCTCAAATCTGGAAGAGACTTCTCTCCTGGCGCCTCTCAGTTTCTTTTGGTTCCAACAGGATTTGGAGCAAATTTCAGCCCAGTTCCATCCTCATCTCTATTTTCATGTGGTACATTTTGTGAAAGTAGAAACAACCTCGAAATTTGTGGCATTACTAGACTACGGATTTTGCAGGTTTTTTATCACCTTGAACATGGCACTAAGAGAAAGGGAGGGAGAGAGTAGCTTAGGGGGAATCACTTTTCCTGCAGTTTTGGATCGATACGTTTCTGCCCTTGTGCTTTGGCCTTGTCTGGGGAAGAAAGACGGGAGTTAGAAGGCCTTCGGTGCTTCCATGCACCCATGGGCAGGTGATATAAATACTGCATGGCTGGTACAGCAAATGGCCCTTGAAGTTTGGTATGTTTAGTGCGAAAAAGTTGAGTCTTTTGGCCCAACATATTTATGGGGTGTTCAAACTTGAGACAACTTCAAGTACTGGCAGTCTACGCACTTATCAAAAGTTTCAGCCTATGCACCATTTGGATGGAGCGATAAAAACGTCTGCTAGGATCTCGGAGCCCTCAATCTATTCCCAACCATGAGACAATTGAAGTATGATGTCTTGGTCTCATTTCATGTACGTACTGTTCTACGTATGTGCATCTGAGGTAATGTGTTTGCTTAAACGGTCTATCAGACCAAGCAGCGTTGATCCAATGGCTGAAAAAGAAGTCTATAGAAAGAGTATAGATGGCATTCCCTTCCCCCTTGGTGGGTTTGGGTTCGGGTGGTGGGTTGGTGGATTGCTTGGTTGGTTGGTTGGTTCATGCAATGACTCCATTTTGCGGTAGTTGACTGGGAGCAAATTACCCCTGTTCCCTAGTCTGCCCCTCCGTTCACGTTTTCATCTTCAACGATGACTTCATCATCTATCCATCCCCTCCCATCTACTCTACCCGATTTATATACTGCTGCATGTACGTATGTACTCCATCTGACTCTTGAGTTCTCTCCGGTTCTCTCCTTTTCATTGGAAGCTTTTGCCAATGCATCTGCCTGCCACCCTCAAATAAATTGGCTTTAAAACTAAACTGCAAGGATTCCAATGAGATGCATTTCAAGCAGTAATCAAGTCATAATCGTATTCGTCTTGAATTGGCCGCCACTGGGATTCAAGCCCAATTATGCCATACCCATCATTACAAACAATAAAGATAAACCAGAAGACGTCAACGAACCGATTTAGTAGAAAGCCTAAAAATGTGTCTCATGTCAGCTGGAGTTTTCATCTTCCCCGTGAAAACTTCCGTTTTCCACTAAAATGTAGGAGCAAACAAAAATGTACATGTGTTAGTACTAGGCATTTTTTTTCCCTTTCTGATCCCAACCTGAAAAGTGAAGTGAAATTTCCAATTAGATTGCCTTTACGCTTATCTCGGTAGGTGTGATGTGATAGTAAAAGTTTATCTACATGACTTCAAGTATACCTTGTTTACTTGTTCCATATTAAACGTGTGAAAGTGCCACTATGAATTCCTTTAATATGGTGGTGGGCTGAGCGAAATTATTACCGACGGGTATTCACTAATCTGTGTAACATGATCAAGCCAGAAGGTGAACAGAAGCACATTCGCCCCCATCCTCATGTACATACGTTGGTATGTTCGCATTCCGTTCAACCGATGAACCAGAAGTAATCCGTCAACAACCCGTTTTCGGCGGTGAAATAGTGAGCTAGTTCTTGTTGTTGTTATCGTTGTTGTTGGTGATGATGATTATTGGACCACTAAAACAGTCCGAACTATTTCTAGCGGGCCCTTTGTTTCTCTCTCGCTCGAGTAACACAAGAACATTGGGAAAATATTTTCTCATTTTTCTCTCGTCGAGGACAGAGCAGACCATCCATGCGCCGACAAATCAACATGAATCCCGCAGCTCCAGCTCGAAATTCCATTCCCCGCTTGACTGGCTGGCTTATTTGCTCGCCAGGACTTCACTTCATCGTTTAAGGTTGTCATTGTTGTGCTCGTGGTGGCATGATGCTCTCGCGGCCATAAGTCTAATTCTCGATTCCCAAGAGTTGTCCATGATTTTTCTTGGACTCGCCCGCGCCTACCAGCTTGTTGTATATTTTACTACATACATCCCTCTCAAAAACGGTGGTGCACTGCTCGTAGCAAGCATAATGTGGTTGATGATGATCATGATGATGGTGTTGACGATGGGCACGGAATGCTGTTATGTGATAGTGTGTTGCACCACCACCACCACCTCGACTTCTTCCTCGTCCACCTCATCTTCAAGTTAGCCCAACCAACCGAGAGGGCGCTCGTTCATCTGCTCGATCCTCATCCCATCGAGATCCCGGGAGTGGTGTATGCGCGAAAGGTAGTAGACAAATGTCTCCATCCACCCAAATACTGCCAGATCTGAGGCTCCGACTGGGCACAACTGAACTGGAGGAGATCCAGACGTGGACTTGGCTACTCCTAGTACTAACTTATACTGTTGAGCGAACGAAGGGGGACGAACGAACGAACTAACGAAACGAACGGAGAGGTGAGAGGCAAGAAGAAGAGCGGACGAAGTAAGGAACGAAGGACCGAAGGAACGAAAGAACGAAAGAAAGAAGGAAGGGAAGAGGGCGCAAATGGCGGGTGCCCTCGACCAAACAACATTTTCGGATTTTACGAGTGAGTGTTCTCGCTCCAGTAGCCATCGGCACCTCTCCAAGTGAACGACAACGACCATAGAAAAACAGAAAGAGAAAGAACGAAGGAAGAGCACCAAAATATAGCTCATTGGTATTCCAAAGAGTCAACCAACCAACCAACCAACCAACCAACCAACCAACCAACCAACCAAGCGGCAGTTCATGTTTTGTTTTTGAGTGAGCAATGGCTAGATTAAAGAAATGACACCATCCAAGAATCATCGACAACATGTCCCAGTTGTTCTCAGTGTCGCCCAGAGTGTTCCTGCCTCGACCTTCATTCTTTAAATTGGAGCATTCGTTAGCCAAGGTAAGACATCGCGCTTGTGGCCCACGCTTGAGAAAAAACGCAACCATCCAAAAGAGGGTTTAACAGGTCGTAAAAGAAAGCAACATCTCAAAACCGGAGCCAAAGCCGACTGACTGACCCACCATGTTTTAGGGGATCCTATCATGTTCAAATGCTGTGTTCTTTTTCCGGGCCCGGAGATCAAAATGTTCTTGTTGCATTTTCTGAGTGAGCTCGCAGCGAGCCTTCGGGATTCTTCACTAATTGAGTCGTTAAGGGGTTCTACGCAGACATGAGAAAAGTGAAGTGGGCTCGCTCGCCCACCATTGAACTCCAGTTTTGCCTTGGCGCATGAATGATGTAAAGACATGCAGTTACCAACCAGATTGTCATCGATTAATTGACCGATCAATCGTAGTGTCCACAATACGTTCAAATGCCAGCGATGATTTGAATAAAAGTCAGAATGATAGCGGGTAATTAGATCGAGGTAATGAACTTGTACTGTCAAGAAGGTCTTGGGTCCTTCAGCGTTGGAGAGAAACTCTAATGAGTGGGTAGCCAGGTAGGTTGGATTAGTGTCCGTTACAAATCGTGATTCACTTTTGCCAAACTCAAAAATAATGATTATAAATCGGTTGAGCGATTAGTTGCTCCCTTTCCTCATCCACGTCTTCTTGACTGTTGTGCATGCACGTGGAAAAGACGAGAGATCCTCCCATTGGGTCCAAAGTCATGACCCGGTTATTATATTAATGATCTTGGCGACAAGAAGGCCATCATTTGAGGATCGTGTTGTAATCATTTTGACTTGTCCAAGCCAGAAAGTCAGGGGGGCTAGGAGCAATGAAACTGAAATCTATGTCAAACTGAAGCTCTTGGACACTCGCTGATTGATGCTGCCCAATTGAAATGACGACTAGGCGAACTCATCCAATGCATTTCGGGTTCATAACTTCATACTGGCCTTTCTTTGATAACCATGCGACTTGTTTTGATTACTTTCAGCGCTTGGTCTCTTCGCCAATCGGAATGTCGGGCCAGTACGACCTGAGCTATAATAATGATAACAACAACAACAACAACAACAACAACAACAACCATTTCCATCCCAGCTTGAGCGATTACCATATTGGAGAAGAGGACTCAGGCCTGTTGAGTTCCAGTAGTAGGTGGGACTGCGATGGGTGTGCGCCTCCGACTTTCAACTTGCCTCCACCGCCAAGACCACCCTGGTTGGAGGACTTTGAGAACTGCAACGAATCTCCCAGCCAAAGCGAGCTGATTGCTCAGCTGGAAACCTGTGACAACACTATCATATTAAATTCCCCATTCGAAGATACGTTCCACAGTGTGCTTGTCATCCTTGTGTGTGCTTTCGTGGCTGTGATTGTTCTCCTGCTTCTGGCCATTGCCGTGTTCAAGTAAGTTTTCATTGGGGTTCTGGAAAACCAGGCAGAGCAAAATGACAAATTAAAGCTAGCCTCCAGAGAGCAAATCCTGGAAATCTGTGAGAGGTGTTGTTCAAGTTGGAGGTGTGAGAATAAGAGAAGGAGGAGAAGGAGGAGAAGGAGGATTATGATGAAGAAGAAGAAAAAATGAGAGTTATCTTTTTCATTAGCAAACTGACTACTAAGAAAAAATGTTGCATTTGGCCTGAAGGCGTGATTCGGACTGTCGGAAGTGTTTCAGCAGCCTCATATACCATTGGAAAAGAAGGCATGATAGGCACCACGATCAAACTTACTTGGTTAAACGGTATCCAAAAGGCTCTTAAAACCTGAGTTCGGCTCCTTGAACCTACTTGCACCACATCAATGGGTGTTTTCTGGCGCACTTAGTACGTGTGTACTCATATGCACACACGTACCGATTGGTCGACCAACATGGTGAACGTTTTTCTTTTTTCAATTATTCCCTTGTCTTGATGGATGACAACAGCAATATGGCTTGGTCGAGTTTGATCAATACCTATGTACGACGTACTACCTATAACGTACACAAACGCTTCATTATTGCAAAATAAGGAGAGAGCTAGAGGGAGAGGCAGCGAATAATGGCCGCAGAGTAATTCCATCCAACTCACTACAATACTCGATGGTCAGTTCGGAACAAATCAGCAGGGATCGAGCATTTCAAAATGAGTCTCGGGTTGGAAAACAACTTCATTCCATAATGAAAGAGAAATTTTTGCTCAACTGGAAGTCTTCATCCCATTCCCCAAGTACAGGAGTAGGACGAGAACGAGTCCGGTTTTCCTCCAATCGGATTCGTAGCCCTGGGATTCTGGCCCGTTGTTGGCTGGTCACTCTGGCCGCTCACTGGGGTGCCGTGTCTTCATTTACTTTTCCCGGGGTCTCACTCGATGAGCTTATTTTCATAGCTCCGAAAAGTAATCTTGAACACGTACAAGTGCCATGATTCATTTCCTTTAAGTTTGGAGGAGCTCATTAAATAATGGCCTCTGTGTACCTGGTTCAAAGCGGAGAGGATGCTTGAGCGGAGATTTAGCACCGACGACACACCAAGAGCGCAACAGTTACTGCACGGATAGAGCCAAGTTCTGTCTAGAGTTAAAGGGGTTAGTCGAAGGCCATGGGCAGTATTATTATCTCTGTGCTTGTCAAGTCTGTCGAGCCAAGATTGTTCTTTACCCCCGAGAGTGGAAGCAAGCGACCTTTAAGAACAAAGCCAAGCGAGAACATGGACGATTAGCCTAAATCCGTTGCTCTCAAACTTTCGCACGAACAATACCGAACGAGCGAACGAACGAACAATGTTGTCGCCAATGACTTCATAATCTGTTCTAGCTTTTAGTTCTTTAATCTAAGTCCACTTTTTTCTGGTGTGTTGCAGAAAGCGGAAAGAGAGCCAACAGTTGTTGGGCACCAGCCACTTCAGTCATCCCTGTCAAAGCCATGATCCCCGTGGCATCATCGATTCATCGGGGCCACCCTCGTCCACGTTCTCGCGACTCGGAGATTCCTCGGGCACCACCTCGCTCGGACCTCATAAAGTTCTATTCCAACCCAGCGAGCAGCTGTTGCCCTCGTCGTCCACTCATTCGATCACGTCGCAAATCAAGCGAATATCAAGTACATCTGCGTCGATGAATCACCAACCTCATCCTCATCCCCCACCTCCATATCATAACCACCCGTTTCACCACCCGGTCACGGCAAGCCACTCCGAGCGAGTCCCCGGTCAGCACGCTTCGAATCAGTGTCAGACTTTGCCCAATCACTACATTCCCGGACCGAGCAGCGATGGAAAGAGCCCCGCCATCGAGCGACTGGGGCGGGCCCAACCCAGTAATACAATGCAATTGTCAGACCAACCTCCGGCCCCACCTCATTTGTACCACAGCTACCCACATATCATTATCGGTGGTCAACCGTTTTACCTGATTCCTTCTGATCCTAACAGTGCTTGCAGTGCCGATTGTGATACGGATTCTTATGCATATCCTCAGAATGTGCCTATCTACGAAGAGATTGACCCTTATGCCACCAGTTGTGGTAGTACGATCTACCCACCGCCTTCAGATCTGGTGGAGGCTGGATCCAGCATTGGGACTCCAACTCTAGGGCATGGGAAGCCAATGCAGCGATTACCTAACCGGTTTAGTGGCCGAGTGATGGTCAATCCCCTCCTTCGGGGTGTACAAGATCACTCCGAAATGACCACGTCACTTAACCACGCCTGGGATCATCGGAATGCCTCTCCGGTCTCGACGTGTTCCACGGCCAAAAAGTCCCCGGTCGCTTCAACCAGTGGAGGCTCGACAAGTTCCTCGATGTACTACTACAGCGACACCATGAAACCTGGCCCAGAGTGTCGGGCTCCCCAATCGACTCCAGCACAGAGCAAGTTGTCTCGATTGTCGTCCGATTCGAGTGACTCGGGTCTTGGCAATCATCGTCCAATCAAACCGCCAACGAGCGACGAGCCCGTGAACACTCAAATCATTTTGGACTCCGAATCTCGGAACAACGCCTCATCGGTCTAGGCTTGATTAATAATCTCTCTTCGATTTGATTTCAAGATGGAGATCAGAGCCCGACTTCGACGGCCCGTGCAAGATTCATTCATGACAATCAAAATGGCTATCACTTACCTACCACTCGCTCACTCACTCACTCATTCACTCACTCTCGAGCAACTATTTGCAAGATCCTAGAGCTTCTCAAGTACTGGTTATTCACGGCTAACGATCCCCACCAGTTTTTTACCATGCTTCTTAGTGTGAGTGTATGGGTGTATGTGACTCCCTGTCCCTCTTCCAAACCAAATATGACTGTGATTATGGTTGCTCTCTTAAGCGGTGAACCAACCCTCCTCCTCCTCCTCCTTCGCCTTCTTCGTCTCTCATGATGATGTTCTTAGCGTTTTCCTTTTGATGCCCGAAGAACAATAAAATCTTCTAGTCACTCTTCCCTGAAAGAATTCGTATTCAATCGCGTACGTTCCTGACATCATCAATGATAGAAAATTCCAAGAAGCCCCTCTATCATCGTACATGTACTATGTACAGTATGATCTTGCGTGTGGCTTTTAAGTAATGTACACAGGACAACCATGCAGCATACACATAGGTAAGTCACTGAATCAACGAACCACTTGGAATTGTTGGCTTTTTAGCGGGCCTTTGACACCTCTGACATTTTAATTGCACCAACAGTCAAACCGTCAACACACAATGTCTTGAAAGAATTGAGCGGGATCATCCTTGGTCGATCTCGTCGTTGAACCAGGAGTGAGCGTTTCATTCCCAAACGTGATATCACGACTGGCACCTAATGCTTTAATGGCTTAAAAGTCCGGGAATTACAATCAAACACGACCACATTCACGTCCTCGTGTCTTAAGTGACCTAAGATCTTGCTTGGAAGAATCATCGGTGGTTGGAGGCATTTGTTTTAATTCGTTGATCTAATGGGCACAAAGTAAGTCCTATGGCCTAGCATTCAGTAAAGTCAATTGATTCTAGTATGATGACCTATTGATTCATTGGGCTTGGCTTGTTGAAGCTCAGGAAAATCAAAGGCTGTAGCGTTGCTCTCATCTACCCTACGATAATCGATTCCACCTTAGGGAATGAGAACGATTTCGTGATCCAGAATTTCCAATGACACATGGGTTCACCCTGAAAATGCATTCGAGACCTGAATACTTGAATTTGGTTGGCTGTTTTTCCTCAACTCAGACCGAATGAATCATTCATGTCTCAGAGTTGAGTTAATTCATAGTTTGCTAGTTGTCCCTGGTACCAGATAATCGTGATGAAGCATTTAATTCTCCTCCTCCTCCTCCTTCTACTGCTTGAACATAGCCTTGAAGAGAAAAATCTTTGTCCGGTCTCCGCGTGTAGCAATCGCCAGATCCATGAGTAAGCACAGTACGGTACATTTGAATTCATTTTGTCGTGCGTTTACCGGCAGAGCTAGCCAAATCTGTGGCGGAGGCAAACACCTAGGAAATAGACACATTTAAATGTCATTATTGTGATAGCCGCGCAAGTTCTGATTGGTCTTGGTTTCTACCGGGCTTTTTCGTACGAATCCTAAAACATTATTCCTATTTAAGGACAAAAACTTTGGCAATCAATTCCATGGTAGAATAAGCTGTCCAAAACTGATTTGCAACATTTGTTAACAGAGTCTCTATCTCGCGACTGATGTCAATCATTCATCTCACTATGGATTCGTATTTAGCAGTACGCGTATGTACATAAGTAAAGGGGATCTTCGCATCGTACAGGTGACAAACACATCTTTTTCACGTGGTGGTACTAACAAAACTGATTGCCAGTTAACTCAAATAGCAAGAATTTTGGGATGATATCCATTTGAAAAACAAAACGAACATCTTTTGGAATAGTGGCATTTTTATAATAACACGAATCAATATATAAATCCATTTAAAACATAGAAACAAAACATTTTCTAAAACACAATTAGTAGATGTTGGTAATGCGGCAAAACATGTCCTTTTTCGACCTATTTTAGTGCAATCCTTAATGACAAAGCATCTGCGAACTACGTAAATGTTTGTGAAAATTCATGCCAATATGTAACTAAGAGTACCAACAATATTGATCGATTACTTTTGGAAAGCGATACTTTCTGAAAGATGTCAAGTGATCTAATATACCAATATAATCTACTTGAAAGATTGTTGTTTTCCAAAAGCTCGTCCATTTGCTTTGTACCAAAGAAAAAGTTCAACTAGATGTCTTGGCATTTGGACAAACTTAATCGGAGTTTATATCCCCCTTTTTATAATATCAATACGTATATCCAAGGCGTTGCCAAGGCAACTCTTTTTGTTATTGAGTGAAAACCTGTTGAAGGGAGCCATACACCCAATGTGATGTCTTGACTTGGAATCTCGCCTCAGTTTGCATCCATCAATTGTTTAGCAGCTTCTCGTTGTTCCACGTAGAAAGTGCGGGTCGCAGTTAGATGAGGATTGAGTATGGGCGATGGTTTCCGCGCCCTACCATCTCTTTTTGTCAATTCCGCTCTGAGAGCAGCCATGTCGGCTGATCACAGACTAGAGCTCAAGCCAGTTGAATGGATGCGGCGAAGTCTATTTCCAAAATGTTGCATATACTCATACCCTAGTAGTCATCCGCTGCATCCCTTCTAACAGGGGAAGGTTTGTAACTGACGAAGATAGTAGCTACCGGTAGGTTGGTAGCTAGAAAGAATCGATCAGGTTACAAAGCTCCACTTTGAAGCTCCGATCCCTAGGATAGCATCACCGTTAGTCGAGTTGAGAAATGAGCCGTGAGTTCGTCTTTGACAGGGGCCTAGGGGTCAAACGCTTTGAGGATTGGCGACAACACCAACAATGAGTGGACGTTCAAATTGCCGATCTCGGTTGGCTTTCTTCAAGCACTTCTTTTCTCGGTCACAACAATGGACATACGACATGCACGAGAATATTGATGCCAAAGTGAGCTCGTTTGACAAAGAAACTCCCCGAGAATTATCATAATAGATTTCTTGGAGAATACCTTAACTTCCGCGCTAACAAGTCTCAAGGGGGAGTGAGGGTGGGAAAATGGATGATCGAGTGGGAACTGGAACTCGTTCAACGCTGATTCCTGAGGGAAAAGTTGTGTCAAAACATGTCCTAATCAATGCACCTGATTCTTGTCATGGCCTCAGAACTCTTCCCCAGTACTTGTTCTGCATTGCACAAAGTTTCCCAATCGCCGGAGAAGAAATGAAACTACTCAACGCCAGATCTGGAAGGTTGAAAACCCAGTAAGCACTCTAATTGCACCGGAGAGGCCTAACAAGCATGTGTTTTGTCGTCCTCACACTGTCCGTTGATTAATAGGGTCAGTTATGAGCAGACTCAAGCCACGTTCTTCCTCGTCTCTACAAAAAAAGTTGAAGAGGCACTCTCGTGTGGATGAAAAACATGGTCCGGGAATTCAACCACAAACGAGCGGCTCGTCTACATAAACACACTCACCCCGACCACTTTCAAAAACATGACTGGGATGTGTGGTGTGCAGTGCACTATGCAATGGCCTCTCTCTCATCTTGGCTCTAATCTCGCCCAGGGAACGAGAACTTGGGGTCCTCCTGTGGTTTTCATCGCCGTCTGATTCATGAGACTATGTAAGATGTCAAGCAGGGTAGGCATCTCAAGAATGCAACCCACTTCTCGCTCTCTTATTTATGAAAGGCACATCTTACCCGTAACTACGGCAAACAACATGGCCCTTTAATTCCGCATGACGGCCATTGTTTGTACGCGTACGTACGTGAGGCATCAGTAACATTCTCTTAATTATAATCCAACACCTAGTTGCTCATGACAAGACATAAAGGAAAATGAGTGTGCCCAACATGGTTGGCGTCTTCGTTGTTGAATGGTTCTTCTTGGGTTCTCGTGCCTAGTCAAGCCGAAACTCCCAATCAGATCAACGTATTTCATCACTTCAATCTGGAGGACATCTTTGTTTGGATCTAAAGAATCCCGGCAGGCTAGAAGGCTTCTGCGCTACATACGAACTGGATATGGGGCCAGGTAGGCCATGAGCATGGTGATCATGGAAAATTTCGATCTAACAGGGCCATCCATGGTTTGGTGGCTTCTCCTGACAAAGCCCATCAAGCTTTGTCTCCAAGGAATGTCTTCAAATAAATGGCTTCAATGGAGGGATCGAAGATTCTTTTTTTCCATGATTGCATTGGAATCTCTTGTGGTATTCGGACAATCCATTCCACAGCTTGAAAAGTGAAGAAGACTGGACCGCCGCAGGAATAACAGTTTCTGTACGAGGAGGAGAATTATTTCTCATTTCATATGGCATACACAATGATCATTATCGAACCAGGTGGTTCCACGGAAATGTTGCAGGAAAGACAGGAAAGGACTCTTCAGAAGCCACCTCCCATCAATAAATCAACAGTCAGCCATGGCTTTGGGCTCAATCGGGATTTTCCCACTGCAAGCACGAAGAAAGAAAAAAAAATCATTCATGAGCTTGAAGAGCGAGACATTTTGACATGTTAATTTCCAAGGAGGTAGTCGAATTAGCATGAAAAATTTTGTTCTTCCTCTCCGATTAGTCACCTATAACATGGCAATCACGATTGGGATTCTAGTGGGGTACTCTTTGTACATCCAAGTTCCGAGCCTGCTCGATCCAAATCAGCCTGTCAATTATTTTCTCATTTTATAAGACGACCTCGGGCAAAGCCAAGGTGACGAGCTCTAGTCCCCAGTACACCTCTAGCGCCATGCACGCCAGTCGACAAGTTGTCTTAATATACGGCTAAACTCGGCTACAAGGCAAATTGAAAATTCTAGTAGAAGACATCCGTGATTTGAGGGCTAACAGTG
Organism: Tigriopus californicus; assembly: GCF_007210705.1. NCBI lineage: Eukaryota > Metazoa > Arthropoda > Copepoda > Harpacticoida > Harpacticidae > Tigriopus > Tigriopus californicus. The sequence continues at coordinate 8,054,444 of NC_081447.1, read as the reverse complement.
ACATGATATTATCCCAACCACAAGAAGCATCGTAGTTAATGGATTGATTACTGCAGAGATATTGCGTGCATGGAAGACCCTGCCATGTTCTTTGTGATATACGAGTAAATTGTGAAACTAATCGCCCGTTGTTACTCCTCTACCAAGACTTCAGAGTTCATTAATTTTTTCATAAACTTCAATGCCATATTAATCCAAGAGCACTTCGTCGTTCGTTGTGTCAGAGAAAGAGTGGCGAACTTTGAACATGCAACCATTCCAGCGGAATTAAGGCCACCTTCAGAAAACCATGAGTGACCAACATTAACAGCAATACCAACACCAACGCCGTGGTCAAACCATCCTCCTTGACCATGGCCATTTGCCAGCCCGGCCCCAAGTGTCTAAGCTCCAAGCTATCAAACCATCTGCATGTAGTTCACGCGAGAAGGAGAGCAGACTGTTTTAAAGGAAGACATCAACATGATCCCCGAAGAACTCCCAGAAAATCTAGACTACACACTGTTTACCAATTACTAGTGCTACAGTTCATACAGAGAAAGACAGAATGAGCTGGTAAGCAGGTTGCCGGTACTGCAGTTACTCTTACCACCCCGGGCCAACAGTGGCCTCCATCCATCCACCGAGTTACCTAACCAACCGCTGGTTGGAGCATCCGATATACTTGGGTGGTCTGTCAAGTCTGATCTTGGTCTGTGGGCAGACGGGCTCATTCTCTCCAGTCTCAACGAATTCATGACAACGACTTTGTCGGGCGAGATGGAGGTGGTGGAAGAAATGATGATGATGGAGGGCCAGAAGTTCACTTGTTCCGGGGGTGGTGATGGTGATGGTAGAAGCAGTAGTAGGAATGGTGGTGGGATGAAACAAACCGGCGATTTGAACAACCCGAATCATGTTTTCGTGAGAGCAAACAAATAACTGAAGAGTTATCATTGGTCCAAGAACGCGCTCGCCCATCTTTACTGGCATGATCTTTGGAGTTCCTGCCAATCCCGTTTGGCAGACGTCAGATGATGATTCCATGAAAGCCCGAGCGACAAAGATCATTTGAATTTGATCGAGTTCGTTCAATTGGAATTGGTTCCGAATGACCCAGCAAATTCAGCAGAAAGTGCAGACATTGCTCGTTTCCATTTTATCTGATGGAGGATTGAGATGTCCAAAAGTGGCTTGTTGAATCGAAGGCGAGCCTTTGATGGGATCTCGCCCAGGCTCGTTAGCCCCTCCCAGAGTCCACAACAGCCCCAGCTCCACCGTAATGTCATCGTTTTCCAATCATCATTGAGCAGACCACCCACACGTGGTGACTGACTGCACAGATGGGTTTGAGACGACAACCTCATAATCCGACCCAAGACCTTTCAGTCGGAAGCTTGGATGTCGGAGGGGTCTGAATGTTGTCTTTGAATGTTGTCTTGAATCTGAGAGGGCTCGAGGGCGGGCTGCCTACCCAATAAAACATCCCATGTTCACATGTATTACCACAATGGAATTGAGCGCTGCTTGACAAAACGGGAGAAGTGCCTTCTGGTTAGCTGACGGAAATGTTTTCATGCGAGGTGTGAGAATGATCTGAAGCCGCAATCATTTCCTCCGTCGTCTCTCTTTATGGGCCCTACCGAGAAAATGTGCCTGATCAAATTGAATGAGAAGCGAAATTCCCAAGAACATTGATTGCTCAACTTTGTTCATGTGATGTGGAAGACGAGGTATTTGTTTTACAAGCCATTTGATTGATACTCCAACACATGAGCATTGATCACACCAAAGATGGCATGGGTTACAAAAATGCCACCCGTATACCATTTACGCCTGTAGGCACGTATGTACTATAACCACACGTAGCGTAGGTAACAACCAAAGTAATGTCTTTGCCGATCCGACAATGTGATTCCCGAGTTGGCTTCTGATTGAAGTCTCTTGGACCAGAATATATCCGAGTCATCTCACAAACTCTAAAGGAAAGAAAGGAAAGAAGGCAACAAAAGCAAAAGCTAGTGTAGAATATGGTTTGGGACTCATAAAACGGGGCAGGCTACTTACATTATTGGAAAAAACTGAGCCATGGCCATGAAACGGACATAAAACGGTTCATTTCTTTCCCCGAAAGGTCTTTGGCGTTCCCATTGCGCTCCCAGTGAGTTGGTTTTATCTTTCCCCTTCTTTATCTTCTTATCATCATTCTAAATCCAAAGGGTAAATCCATTCCTCCTCTTCTTCTTCTTCCTCTTCTTGTTCTTCATTTTCATCTTCTTGCGAGTGAGTGAGTGACTCGTGCTCACATTAAGTGAACCTAACTTCCGATTTGTGAAACAACCGCGGTACCTTTTGGCCTTTGAAACTTTTTCTGTGGCGACGATGAATCCTTACGCCCGAAAATACTCATTATATTCCACTCATGAGAGTGTTTGGAAAGCCACCAAATATGATATGATTGCTACTTCAGCAATCCATCAAATCTGTCACTTATAAAAGCACTAGCTCTCGAACTCTGCAAAGTCCACAACACGGCACGTGCGCAGAAATGGACGCACGATAGAAGCCACCTTTTCGAAGCCACCTTTACCACCCGCATATCAAGTGGCAACTTTCCACATTAGCGTCATCTTTTAGGACCTTCCAATAGGGTTTGGCCACAAGTGTCGAATAACAACTAAGGAATCATTGACGAGTTGATCATTATTAAAATTCGTAGATGGGCGCGCCAGACATCTCCAGTCTCCAGGTCATTTGGATGAAAATATGTACGTGTACTTTCATGGTCCTTTTGTACCTTGATTGAGACAACTAGCGTCATAGCTAGCTAGTGCTGTTGAGATGCCTGCCTTCAACCGAACCTGTGACCTTGAGGATACGTGTGTGGTCATTTGCATACACGCTCATTCACATGGCTTACATATACGGCATTCCTAGCGGATTTACGCTACTAAGGCTCCGGGCTGAAGGCACAAGGCTGAGGGCTGAGGGCTCGAATCATCTTTGACCACTTGTTCCCTCTTCACCTTCTTCGCCTGTCGTTCGTTTCCTCCTTGAACTTATGACCAACCATCAATTTTGTGAGACGGGGTGAATTTGAAACCAGGGCATCATCATGAATGAGATAGATGCATTTCTACTCACAAGCTCCACAAGCTCATATTCACGTAGATGCATCCCGAAGACGACGAGATGATGTCTCAACTGGGACGGCGTATGATTCCGGACCATTACGTATGTGCGGTATATATTAGGTGTAGATTTTTTTCTGGGCCGTTATTGAATGGCCTAGTAGATGGTGACCAGACACGCCACCAAATGCTCATGTGAGACTTGGCCAAAACATAAAGAATGACCCCCTATCTCTGCTGATTTGAAGCACTTCCGTGATTAGCAATCATGGAGTAGGATTTCATATTGTCCAACTGGACCAATAATGGACCAATCCAAAGGAGTCCTCTTCTCTTTTTTTCTCATTGAAATCCGACACTTTCCTCTATTTAAGTTGTCAATATTGTCAAAGGAGTGTCGGAAATCCATGTAAAATGGTTTGATCCTCCCACAATGGTATAAGCGAGTCCCAACATGGAATTGGGTCTGTCTGGCAATTGGAAAACCAACAATGTTACTTGTACCATCACCAATCCACCAATTGTTAGGGAGCCAGGCTAAATGATGAGTTGTCAATCAAAAAAATGGCAGGCTCGAAAATCGATCAGTTTGTATTAAATGAAAAAGTGTTACGTCGTTCTCGTTCTCAAGTCTCGACCATTGGTGGAGTCGAGAAGTGGGAATGTGGAGCAATAATGACGTATTGAAAAACAGAAATACCTCCGGGCATATTAAGCTATGCCAATTTCGAACCACCTACAACAATTCACAGTAGTATATCAGTACAGAGGTGCAAGATTTTTTCAACGACCAAATGTGAAAGCCTACTATTATACGTCCATTAGAAAGGTTGTGGGGGAAAATGAAAAAATGTGCAGGTTTAGGCGATATTATACGACCCAATCGTTGATTGTTGTGGCAATCGTTATCTAAAAAGCCAGCAAGCCTCTCTTGTTAGTTTTGCCGTGATGCGCTCTTTTATTGTGCGTATGAAAAACATCTCGAGGTTAGAGCCAAATTGCAACGCGCCATTTATACTTTCAAATTATGCAATTCATCGGCAAACATCGCATTTTATCCTTTAACAAGTTAAAAAGATTGGTATATTGGCACATTTAGTTGCGCTTAAACTTATCCAATGCTACTGTGATACTATAAGCAAAAAATTGGCTGTGCTAATTGAGATCCTGAGCAAAAACTTTGATCACATATAATGATAATGATTAAAAACGATATCAGAACTTTTTACTCGATTGATCCTAGTAAGAGTTCGAACAGGTATCAAATGACAATCAGCCTGTAATGGTATGATCAAGGGCCAGGTAATGAATGGTAGGGCGATGGTGGGGTGTCGGCTCATCAAACAAATCTGTTTGACAAAAAAGACAAAACCCAAGCTTGAATAACGCGTAAGCCTACTTTTATAAGACGGATGGTTGTGGTGGGTGAATGAAAAGTACTTGGTTGGTCGGCGGTTCGATAGTACAGTAGAAGGTTTGAGCAGGTGTCAGGAATTGTCCGCTCCATTGAGAGTTCATAAATTTCATTGAAACTGAAGGCGGCTCGGAAAGTATGAAAAGAGCCCATGAAAGCCGTCGTCATCGTCATCATCTTCATAGCCGTCATACAAAATGGTCAACTCTAATGTCGGAAAAGCCGGACAACACACAGTACGAGAGAATGAATGCCAACCCAACTCAATTCAATTCATCCGGATAATCTGTGCTCAATTGTTTGAGATAATGTAGTGGTCATGGCTGGAGAACAGATGTGGGTGGGTGTGTGCGTGTCCATGAAAAGTTGGGGGTTAAAAATACTTTCCAACGCCCAATCACTCCATGCACGGTCATGCACCAACTCCAACTTATCAATGTCAGCACGATTGGGAGGGAAACTATGCCTTTGAAAATCAAATTGCCCCTGAACAGAACGAAGTTAACTTGGCTCCGATGACGCCAAAGTATCAATCTACTTCAAAATACAGCCTCATTTTTCTGGTCGAGTGATCAAAAATTGCACCCCACAAATCAGCCAACCCTCACCCTATCAGAAGCAACCACTACGAAGACTGTGGGGTTGTATCCCCGATATGTGCGTATATGGTACCAATCATTGTACCCCTGGCCAAAATATCATGTACGAACAGGGTACTCGTGCAAACAGAATTACTAATAAGATGTGTAGCTTGCGTGCGGGTGCTCAATGGGGTCGATCTCAAAACCAGTGATGCGGCATCGCCAGCCAACTCCGATACCCGGACAGGACTTGTGGACGAGACGAAATGCGACGAAAAGCGACGAGCGGGCGAGTAGTCTCCGATTGTGTGCACATTAAAAAGAGTTGTGTTGAGCTCAATGAACATCTGCCGTGTTTCTCTCTCTCATTCAAGCTCCGCTATCTTCATCAATTGGCATGACATGACCGAATTATGCTCGTCTGTTGCTTCCCTTATGATGGATTTGCTCCTTAACAGCAGACCCCGGTCCTTGAATATTGGGCCGGGCGAACAGCCACGACGTCCGTTTAAATGAAGTTCAAATAACGTAGTTTAAACACTCGAATCCTCCCTTGTCTTGACTAAACTTGGAACCATGGTGGATCTTTGCTCTTTATTGAACAATTGCGTGGCACGAGAGACAGTGCAGATTGATCAGCAAGCTTGGCATGACACAAATTAACCCAAGTAGACATGGATCGTCCCGAGAAAAGCACTCACGGCACCAATTGAGAGATCGGGACATCGAGCCTCCAGGAACGAGCAGCAGCTGATTCATAAGGATCGAATCGAATAGAACCAAAGTCCCCTTCAAAGCAACAGCGGGAGACAGAGAAACACGAACCGGTCACAATCGGTGGAGCTCCTACGGCATAATAACCTTGTTGGCAACCAACCAGGGACAGCGGACCAGACGCTGTCCAAATCTATGGAGACCCGTCATGAGGGAGACGTCCGACAGGCAGTGGGACACAAATAATCAGATTATACGAAGAAGAAGAGCCCAAAGCTCAAGTTTCCAAAACGCGGAGGGAGGAATAATTTCCGAGAGGTTTGCACGGCTCATTCACAACGAGCTAGCTCTAGAGGGCTGGGCTCTTCTTCCGGTCCTTTGTCATTCAATCGACATGAGATCGTTTTGGAAGTGAGCGCTCCATGAATATTCCGAGAACGGGCGGAGTATCCAACACCGTTGGATGATGTATTTACTGCAGGATGTGTAAGCCCCGGTGAGTTTACTCGCCAGATTCGTGGGCTCAAACGGATCATTTAGAAAGAGGAAGAACACCCTAGCCCTGGCAATGCTTTTATTGCACTTTTGCTGCCCAACCTGTAAGTTATGGCTCTATTTGGATGGGCGAGAACCTATCCACAGCCCACGGATGGTGCCGAGTCATAGACGGGGAAAGAAAAGTCCGTGGCATTTCTTCCTCGTCCACGCGTGTGAATACACCATGGTTGGCGAACTACTCCGAGTCCGACCAATAGGATGGGATGTGTGCACAAATTCAATCGAATGCATTCACCACCGTTTTCCCATGGCTATTAGCACTTTTTTGGTCCCGAGCAATAAACTTTCAAAATCCTGACCAATCTCACTGTGTACCTGGAATCATGAGGAAATGCTCTCCCCTGTACTGCCCTGCCGGTCTACGATGCATTTCAACGAGATGAAAGGTCGAGCTGCCTTAGTTTCACTGGTTTCACAAGATCTATTTGAGATTTGAGTCCAGCGGTTCAAATGCGGGTAATGGAAGTCGTAGACGAAAGGATTTTGGTGGAGGAAGCTAAAGTTTTGATGCAAGTTTTCTTCCATCTGTCATGCCAAAGTCACGAAAACACAGCATGGGGTCATTGGTCTCTTCGTGGAACATATCCTACCTGGAATGGAACGCAAACATGGAACAACACGGAAAGGGGGAGAATATTTCTAAACTTTCTTGAACAAGTTAAATCCTATACCGACCCCAGAAGAGGGGAAACGCGTAATTGGATTTACATTCTTTGGGTCAGGTTAGCCAGGAAATGCAAGGATTCTTGACCAATTATGTTGGAAACCTACAGAAAGCCTTGGTTTGTGAGCCAGCCAGCCCACCCATTCCAGTTTTCTCTTCGGTTTCATTTCAAATGTGTTCATGTCCAAAGCAAATGTTGACCTCCTGCCTCCGAAAATCCAAGTGCTTGCTTGTCTTGCGTCAAACGCATAATCTCCCTGAGCAAGCGCAAAAAATCTAATATCGGGTAACAATGGAGAAAATGAAGATTAATTAATTCTCGAGCTCAAACAAAAGTGTTGCATTGACCCCAAGGATAATCGCACAATTAAAAAGTGCCCTGCCAAAGCATTATGATATTGGTTGGCGGGTAGACACCACACAGTTTCATCCGTTTCAATCTTGACGTCCATCCATCATAATCCTGGGATGCCTCTTGTCCATATCCAGATCTTTTTCATCTTCATCATCTATGGGTTTGAGCCGTGTTCCGTGGCAAGTAACCAAAGCCATGGAGGGCAGATCACCACCACTAGAAACACAAACCACAACAGTGGGAGACTTTCAAAACGGTTGGTGCCCTTTTTATCGATCACCTTTTTGTGTTATCCATCAGCCCAATTCGGTTGGAACCTAAAAAGGAGTGGATCAATTTGAAACAAACGGTTGATGGGAAGGAAGCTTACGTCTATTGAGCTCTCGTGACGGTTTGGCAAGCAAGCTGCCTCCATCACTGTTGTAACGAGCTGCTTTTACTGTAGAGCCTAATATACTTCAAGGCGATATCGGCTCAAAATTTATAATGCTCTTTCCAGAGCTGAATTCCAAAAAAATATTTGATTGCTTGGCTGGGACGAATTTCTTTGGCCCTAACCTGTATAATTATTCGTCATCAATTGAATCGAGTTATGATATGTGAAAGAAGGACTTGGTCTCGGTTCAGGCTTCCTTCGAGGGTTATGTAGGTAGGTAGATAGTCACCCTAAGTCGGTAGCGTGAATTTCATTTGACTTTTTTTTTTTACACTCTGATGGATCTCACCCAGGTCGAGTACCAAATCAAACGCACGAATGTGAGAGAACTTCATCTTTAATTCTAGGATCCCTCCAAGATTAAAGTGGATCCTTCAAGTGCAGAACAAATCATCATTTCATTGTTCGTTTCATCATTGGGCTGAGTGAGAAAACTCTAAACATGACCGGAGGCGAGGAGACTCGTTTATTGTTCAAGCAACGATAATGGTAATAATAATGATAATGATAAAGAGAAATGTGAAAAAGAGCCTCGGATGCAAGGGCTCTTCAAATTGATCTCAAATAAGTGGTAATAGTGTGTTCTTGTTCAATGCCACCATCAAGTCCCGAGTTGAGTACGTGTAGGAACTCGGAACCCGTTTTTGCCCACACTTCAAGCAGACAAAACACACTCCATCAAACAAATGTCGTCTTTACAAGTGGCCAATGGCCTCTACTCGCATTTCATAGCCGTGCGTACCCAACTACAAGACTAAGACCGACGGAACGAGCTTGAACAAAGCAGTGTTCGATGTGTTCGATGGTGGTGGAGATTTTGATCAGGACTCTGTGACCGTATGTGTGTTTGTATGCCCAAACTTGGTCTAGTTTCGATCGTCGTCATTCTCATCATCATCTTGATCATAATCTCCTTGGGTCGTGGTGGTGTTTGGTAGTTGGTAGTTGATAGTTGGTGGTAGCGGTGACGGTGACGGTGGCGGTGGTGTTCTGCATGTTTAACAGCCACAACAACGGGGATGATGTTGGAAAACTTGTTTTCTTTTACTGAATCATGTAATCGAGCCATAATTGGGTGGAGTTTTTTCTTTTGTTGCAACCTCCATTTCGAATGGCTATTAACCTGTCAAGCTATTGATGATTCAATTGTCTAACAGAGAAATAGTTGTTTCACCTTACTTGAGAGACGTTTGAAGTGGTCTTTACCACGTGATCCGGCAATCGTATACACATGTCAAAAGTGGCAGCTCTGCTTTCCTTATGCAGAACAATCATTTGGTGCCAAGCAAAATAATTGGCTGGTGAAGCAACTAAGAGGCACGAAAGTCGTGGACAGTATTTTTAGCATCGAGTTAGGCGAAATCACTCCGACCCAACTTGAACGGTGGAGGAAGAGGAGAATGATTCATATCCATGGAACTTCTTCCATTGTGTAGACAGATGATGAGTCACTCTGAATGGAACAATTTGTGGTTCGAGGTCCTCATTGTCAGATAGTTACAATGACATGATGACCCCTACCAAAGGGTGGTTCCACAATGGTCCCTTTCAACCACACTCGCTCATATGCAAGTGCAAACAAGTGCAGTAGGTACGTATGTACAGTCCAGTAGTGACTGCACACTTGTAATCGATTCTTCGTGGTCAACAACATCCAAGGGAAACCGATGGCAGCTGCCTCCAAAGACCAGAAAATGGTACTTTAATGAACCCAGAGCCAACCAGAAACGAAATTAACCAAACCACCGACCTCCGGAACCGACTGCACGCCTAGCTTGAAATGCACGTACGTTTTGAATGGATTCAAGACCATCGACAACTCTATTTCCCGTGGATCTCGCGCGGTAACACGGAGCCCCTCAAAATGGAGCAATGAACAAAAGTGGTTTGAGATGAGTTTGAAATCTCGTCACAAAGACAAATATTGGGAGTGGAAAGTGAATTTAGCATCATTCAGATCTCGGTTTCTGTCTATCCAACAACTCATCCCTGTCTTGGTCTCCTACTATCTCCGAAGTAGTTGTTGCAGTTGTTGTTGTTGTTGTCGTCATCATGTTTGCAACTCGAGCGCAAACTATTCACATTCCAGACAGTTCCGCAAACATCCTGTGCAAGAGGATTGGACTGATTATGCTTGCCGAGAAGCCCGACGTTACGTTAGCCTATCTCTGCGTTCGTATGTCCATGCTAAGCAGTACTCTACCGTATGTGGCCATTGGTTCGTCACAATTCATTCACAGACATAAAGCTGGGAGAATTTAGCATGAATAGGCGTTCAGAGTGCACTATCAGACACGGTCTCTCCGACATACGTAACCAAAACGACAAGTCAAGCGGGGATGTGAAGCTTTAAGGCACCAAATATTGGAAGGGTCTGGTTGTAAACTGGGATATGGGATATTCGGTTCAAAGTTATCGTGATTCTGTGATATCAAAGTTTTGAGCCTGGCCATGCCATAATCTGAATCCTTTAAATCTCCAAAGCAAAAGGGATTAGCGAAGGAGAGATTGAATCACTCGGAGCGAAAGGGGCGCATCTCTGTTATGGCTTGTGTGTGTCGACGAAGGGGGGGGGGATATTGAATCAGGGCAGTGCATCAACACTAACCAGAGCAGATTTACTCCTGTGAACACGAGGAACGAGCATAAGCGAGAGATCTCATTTCCATTTCGTGGCCCAGATGTAAACTTGAACACGTGTCGCCTGCCTGCCTCCCGACTTACTACACAGTACATACTCTCGCATCAGTTCGAAGCGTGAGCGACAGATTTAAAGCTATATTTCATAGAAAATTGCTCTTGTGTCCATAACTGGCGATGGGACTGACTACAGTCGTAAAAAGTCGTAATCCTTTAATTTACTACGTCTTTCGACCCTTGTGCAGAAGTGTAAACATGAGAACTAAGCACTAGCAGCCAGCAGCCAGCAGCCAGCATATAGGTATACTATAACATGTCCCACTCTTGGTAGGTAGGGTGGAGGCTCGCTTACCGCGAATCACGCATACTCCTCGTAGCACGTATTGGAGAGATTCGACCAGGGGAAACGCTCGTAACTGAGTTGTCCCATTTCCCCTGGTGAGATCTGGCACTTGTGACAGGAGTCCCGTGAACTTTGGATAGGTTGACAGCTGGATATTTCCATAAGGGTTGAATGCAACTAGGAACGCCCCAGGTCTTGGACACTCTGTCTAATAAAACCATACCTACAAACCCGGACTGTCGTTGACATTAGGCAGAGGACAATACGCAGAACCTTCATATACCTGTACATACACCTATGAGTGATGGCGGTAGTTGTGATTGGATGATATCCAAGATATTTGCTTTTCTTTCGGACTGCAAACGCAATCTTGGTCGTTTCAATTATTTCCCTTTGACTTTATAGCCATGTTGGCTATATACTCGTATCTATTACCTCTCAAAGAAAATAGGATGCGTTCCTTGAATTTGCCGGACGTGTTTTTCAACGGTGGATGTAATTTATCATGATAGTCAAAGGGTTGGAGATTGAGATGTCATCATTTTCGGCTTCGTTTGTAATTAGTTCACCCAGCGCGGTTGATGGCAGCTTTACTACTGCTGCTACTATCGTCATCGTCATTGCGATTGCTACGTTCGAGGTTGGTACGGAGGTCTAAAGGTACAACTATCCGAACGCAAAGCCTGCAAACTTGTGTGTCTCTGTTGGAAGAGCAGAGGAGGCTTTCGTCATATGCTTTCGGAGGTTTGAAAAATGATCTTCTCGTCCCGGAAATGAGATGTGACGAACGAATTGCCCAACTACTCGATCATCCATTCTCCTTGAATTGGAAGGTGGTCAAGTTTCGGGACAAGTGATACCAAATGGAGGCTGGCAATCGCTTAAGCGAAAGCGAAACATGCAAAAACAAAGCTGTTGGCACTCACCTGTCTTCAATGAAAACTAGACCCCAAAGGGCGGGAAAGAGTGCACCTATGTGAGTACTTTAAGAGAGAGTGTGGAGTGCCAATGGTTTTGGGAGAGTTTCATTGTTTAGCCAAACCGATGTGTGGAAGATGCCCCAACAGAAATAAAGGTAGAAATAAATGATTCATCCCAGCGAGGTGCCACTTGTCTCAGTTGGAGTGACTCGAATTGGCAATCACATCTAACTCCGCGGGGATTCTCTGGGACTTCGGGGCAATTTCAGAGCTGAGAGGTCATCATCAACCCAGCCAACATTCAGGCTCAATTTCCAAACCACGCTCTCCACCGTTCAGTAGAATCATCAAATCATTGGTAGACATCATCCAACTCGTCCTGTCGTTGTTGTGATATCTTAGTCTCGAGTTTTCCCACTTTTTTGCAACACCTTTCCCATTCAAGTGATTTCAAGCCACATTTTCCGCATCATTAACAATCAACGAAACAAAAGCCGAGATAAATTGAAATTTTGATTCCCCACCCGCTTGCCGAAGTCCGTGCAACCGTCAGAACAAAAGAAGACTAGGGTAGAGAGTGAGAGAGAGAAGAAAAAAAAATATCATCTTTTTCTGAGTCCCCAACCATCTGAGTCTTGTCCAGATCCGAGGAGGAGCAACAGTACTTTGGAACATCGGTAAGGTGATCTGTGCATGCCCGCCAGGGAAGCAAACAGAGTGTTTAAATGAAGTCATCATCACCTACCACGACAATCCTACCTACCTCGTACTCCCACCAACAACATCAGAAACCGCAACGAAATTGTCGACGTCTTAGTCTGTGGCTTCATCTTCCACTTAGCGCACGACATAGACATCTCAATTGAACCATGATGACTACTGAAGTGCCTCAGTCGTATCTCTCTACTACTTGAATATACGGCACCAGTGATGGGATGGCTGGTTGGTTAGTTGGTTGGTGGGTTGGACTGCCGCTGTTAGCTTTGAGGGAGGGGTGATAACATAATCAACGTTGATGACTCTTCTTAACCTGTCGAAGGAGAGAAACGGCATTCAGATGTTCGAACGATTTCATCCTCCTGGATGGAGTGACTAAGGAAACATGGGTCCACCTCAGAGTAGCATCAAGGAACAAAGCACAACACCTCGTTCGATCGAAACCAGAGACGAACTCCTGAGCTCTCCTCCGCTTATGTAGTCGGTGGGATGGATGAAGGTTGGAAACGTGCAGACAGCATGCTGAAGATCAAGTAGGGCTTTACGAAGGTAATGGAGTGAACTCAATTGGTGACAGACAATCTTAAACCGGGGATTCTCGTCAGTCAAATCATGGTCGATCTCCTTGGTGGGTCGAGCATTGGCTTGTCTGGAATGGCCAGAAGCACGGGAATTTGGGAGTTCAATGGTACTGACTCCCTTATCTGCTACGAGTATCTTTCACTGCTCGTTCGCTTGCTTGGAGTTGTTGATGACGATGAAAATGGGGATGACGTCTTGATTTTGCTTTTCAAGCATATCATGATACCTAATTACAACCACCGCCGCAAAGCCCGGGTGAATCTCTCCCTTTCTTCCATAGTCATTGGAACTCTTGTTGATATCTGGAGAGGTGAATGAATGGTCGAGCACTTCAAGTGCTACACAGCTAGCTACTATGTAGGAACAGCCCATACATACGTAGATACATACATACTGTAGGTAGAGTCAAGAAAAAAAAAGTCTGCAATTCACCCCACGTACCAGCCATATGCTACCAGAGGCGTCGAAATTTATATTCTCTCGCAGATGATCACGCTCAGTCATTTTGGGATATGCTTCATATAACCTATGAAAGTTCATTGTGAATTAGGGAGAGGACCTCAATCACTTGGGGGGTTGAACCCTAACTAGTACGCTACAACCACATGCCAAACCATCCATACACTATTCTCGTCGGTGGGTGGTGATAACTGAGTGGACGGATGGAGGTAACAAGCCTCTCGAGGGCTCATTCGTTCCCCTCGCTGGATAATTTTGCCTAATAGAGTGATCAAGATGGCAACCGGATGCATCCGCCACGGACTTTGGAATCTCTTTGAAAATGCCCGGACGTTGAGGATCGTGCGTGCGGAAAAAGTGTCAGCTTGCCAAGCCATTCTACGCTGAGTATGTATGTACAGAATCTACGTCGGTACGTCTCAATCCATGTCTTTCGGAAACACGCGTTGAGACTGATACTACACAATAAGTAACACACTGCATGTTTTTTTAAACAATGACAAGCTTCTAGAGTTTATAAAGACCTCGTGAGGAAATGGTCCGTCGCCCTTTCCTTCCATCCAGACAAGGTCGTGGTGTTTATCATCATCAGCTTGATATGGTTATCTCAGTTGGAGACAAATTATCTCATCCAATGTGCGTAACCCTGAACTATTGGAAACCCGCCCTGATTGACTCTTTCGATTTTGATGGATGAAGACAGTCCAGGTGGAGGTTGGAAACTCGGAGCCTCTCCACGAGAGACCTCGGTGACTACGGACTTCATCGTCAACCTGATATCAGCTTTCGGTGGATATGACGCGCTACTCCGTTCTCGGTTTTCCGTTGCGCAGTGTGCGCAGCGTGTGCAGCATGCTCAGTGCGCCGATATGGGCCAGACCAGACACCCGTAGACAGCGAGGGGTGTGTTGCTTTAAATTGAGTTGTTGTAGCTCTCGATCGTCATCGTTGGCAATGAGATGAGGGGTTAGTAGTTGAAGGGGCCCCTCCCTCATTTGCAGGTGGGTTTGAGAGATCCAAAGGCACGCATCTTTCCTACCTTTTACTCATCATTGAAGAGCACCCCGTCCTAGAGGGGGGGAGGGGCAGGGTGTTCCTGTATGAATTTGTAGCAGTTCCACCTCGTTCTCCCTCCTGTCCACTGGTCTTGGTTGGAGATGCAGATGGTTGAGCATTCGTTTTCCAGTCGTTCGAGAGTCATGATGAACTACTCTCTTCTACACACACACACACTGTGGGGTATGATGTACGCGTTCATCTAAGCATAAATAAAACAGAGCGAGTGCAGCACAGTGCTAGTATCTAGTGTACCACAGGATGTAAATGGATTCTATGGGGAATTGAAGGGAAATTCAAGTCGGACAGTTCAGTCAGGGATGGAAGTCCATAATTGGAAAGGGTTTCCTGGTCTCCTTCTCTCGGAGGCAGCTTCTGCGTCCAGCCAATGTGACTGTCTGTGGATGTGTGCGATTGATGTATGTTTTGAGATGAGAGTAGTGGCGAGCTCCCGGGGGGTCCTCATATGCACAGTATGTACAAGTACATGGTACGTATTGTATGAAAATCGATAGGACATGAGATATCAATGGGAGTTGGCTCAAATTACTCGTCCTCTTCAGCTCATTCGTGAATCCGATTGTCGAGCCTGTCATTTTTTAAAAAAAAACTCATGAGAATTACGTAGAAACTTTGAATCCCCATTCATCTACATGGGCCATAAAAAGACCAACTTAAATAGGAGATTCGGAATGAAGATCAAAACGACGCCGACCTTGATAGAGGGGATGATGATGATGATGATGATGATGNAATGCTGGCGCCCCAGGAAACTGTGTCAGGATTTAAGGCACTGGCCTGGAATCAAGTTTT
>NC_081447.1:8038110-8039046 GCF_007210705.1 Tigriopus californicus | reverse complement strand
AGGGGAGGATGATGATGATGATGATGATGATGATGATGATGGGCCAGACCGAGCGAGTGAGCGAGCGAGCGAGCCCTTATTTCAATGTGGACAATGGATCAGCAGCATTGAACCTGCCAATTTCAAATGACGCCCCCTGTCCCCTTTACATGCATTGCATACGACATACAGTAGAATATAGGACATTTACGCAGATGATGATGCTTGGTAGGGATTGTGAAGGACCCCGTGTGCGGTAACGAGAACAATTTTCATCTCAAACTTGTCAACAGACTTTGGGCGACCTTGGTCGTTTTTCTTTCCTCTCATGCCCCGTCACCAAAATAATCACAATAATTCGGTTTGCCTTCAAGATAAAAGCAGACTTTTTAATGACTATTGTCCCAAAATAAACGTCATATTTTTTAATGCACGAAGAAGAAAAAGGACAAAACACAAATCATGGAGAACAAAACTATCAACGGCTATACCTTATTTGCGTCGCGTATATAAATTGTTTTGATGATCCAAAGTATTTTGGGCAAGCCTTGGTTAGCTGGCAAATCGAATGCTCCACAATTGACTAAGGTTGATAACTGGACTCCTCGTGGGTCTCGAATGATAGACATGTTTGAATCTGGCGGTTATAAAGACAACTGTGGAAGGTACCACGGGTTGGTGTACCTATGTAAGTGGAGCACAATTGACGTGGGTGGTCTTCTGTGCTGAAACGACGCCCGCTCGAAACAACATGAAAAAAAAAACAGTAGAACTAATTCTCGGTGTCGTCGGTCCTCTCCGATGCTCATTTTTTTTTGCTAGATGTCTCTCTTTCACCCATCATCTCACCTCAAAAAAGAAGAAGAAGCTACAAAAGCCATGGCGATACCAGGAGCTCAGCCAACCTTTTTACGACTTGTCTAGGCTACTACCTCTTCATTGGCTATCACCTTGTTT
>NC_081447.1:8012237-8038068 GCF_007210705.1 Tigriopus californicus | reverse complement strand
TCTCCGATGCTCAATTTGTTTTGCTAGAGGTCTCTCTTTCACCCATCATCTCACCTCCAAAAAGACGAAGAAGCTACAAAAGCCATGGCGATACCAGGAGCTCAGCCAACCTTTTTACGACTTGTCTAGGCTACTACCTCTTCATTGGCTATCACCTTGTTTGATCTGTCGCCATCTTTAATGAGTTCTCTTTCGTTGCAGTTAAATGGTCCGTTGCGTATTGTCTCTGTGTAGCTCCGAATCTCTTATGATCTCTAGTGATCAGCGCCAATTCAATTTCCCCAGCTTTGCACTGGGAGTAAATGGCCCTAAAAAGGCCACCGGGATCGACAATGAGGAAATAATCAATAGCGACTATTGTTGACACGAAATATTCTGCTGCAATCTCTCTTGCACTCAGATCTGCTATTTTTCTCTATTCCCGAGCTCATATTCAAATTGCTATCGATTGATCCTGAACATGAATTATCCTGTGGTTTCGGGAACAATCTTGAGCCCACTTTTTTCTTGATTTGGACATTTTCTGACAATGCATTTCCAAGAAGAAAGACTAATCAATGCTGGCGCCCCAGGAAACTGTGTCAGGATTTAAGGCACTGGCCTGGAATCAAGTTTTTTCGAGAGTCCCTTGAATCAAAGCCATCCTCAAACCACCCACTTCAGTTTTGCCGATTCGTCTCTGTCCTAAACGAATCCAGGGACCGACCATGTTCCAGGAGAGGAAAGGCCCATCACATCACAAAGAAAAATATGCGATCGTTGGCTGAGGGGTCGATTAATGCCAAGACGAATCCTTCAAGAACTTTTTTTGTCAATTTTTTTATTGGTGAAACTTGTCCCAATTGTATTGCCGGGCTACTTCTATGTCAACCCACAAGACGAAATTTGAGAACTGAAATGCAATCTGTTTCTTTTCTAAGGCCCGCATGAAAGTCCAGGTAATGTCACGAAGTCCCCATTTAAGACCACAGCCAGAGAAGTGCTAGAGTAATCTTGTGAGTTTCGAGGGCTCTTCAACAAAATTGAGACTGATGAGAGAAGAGAAGCGTCCAAATCAGTCTCGGATTGATTGGGTCAATTTGTGGGACAGAAGACGGAAAGGGTGGGAAACGGCACTACGTTTATGAGAATTGGTTACGTAGTACAGTACATGACACCCACTATTGACCGATATTAATTTTTAGGAATATGTTCCTCTATTCCGGGGAAATGTCAAGGTTACTAGTCTAATGCGAGTGTCGAGATTTCAAAAGAACACGAACTCAAGAATTGATTTCCCGCGGAACCCTCCCTGAATCTCGTGCGATGGATTGATGGTGAAGTGGATGGAAACCAGTGACCTCGACCGAAAAGAATTGACGCTCTGATTTTGAGACTTGTCGGAAATTCAGCTTCAATGAAGCCCGAAGAGATGTTGCCCTGGGCTTCTTCCACAGAACCAACAACGTGGAATGGACCCAAAACATGACCCTTAAACGATCCCTGACCGTGAGCGTCATCTTAGTCCCACAAAGGAGCGATGAAGGTTTCAACTTGAATTCACGTTTCAATCTCAGCTATCCTTGGTGGGTATCACTATTCATTTTGGGAAGGTCAACTGGGTGCTTTTGGCGAGAAAACCAGAAGCACGGCAAATAAAAGAATCATTCAACCCCCATGACTAATTCCAATTTTGCATCAAAATTGGCGGCCATGCCAAAAACAGCAATACGTGTACGTATGTATGGGTTACCTCAAAAAATCCCACTCAATTATTCATGCCGCAACCTTGGTCGAAGATTGAATATGTCAGGCCGGTTTTTCTTGCTTCTTTGGCTCTTTTAATTGCCAAATAGAAAAGCAAAGCGCTTGAGGTTTGTCATCCGGACAAATGATGATCGCTTGATCCTGATATGGCTTGTCATCAACAATGCAATCTGAAGCAAGGAAGAGGAGACGAATGGGAGATCAGGCCTACTGCTGTACGTATCTATGTACGTATGTATGAAGGTACAAACCACCTATGAACCGGCATTCCTTACTATTGCTCATGACATGCCTTGGTTTTGCTCCACTCATGGCCTGTCATCAATCACCAACGAGAAAATATGTATGTTCTTACACGCATGAGCTTGAGTTTCTCAAGAGGAATTGGATCAAAGTCTCTTTGGGAGGAGCGATTACTGCGATCTCGAGATTTGACATTTTGTTGAACCACTTTCAGGCTAATAAGGCTTTTTTTCAGTTGCAAGCTTGTATTGTAGTGAAACCCGTTGCTGGAAAGGATTATGGGCCCGGTGAAAATCATGCATGGGTTCAAATTTCAATCATGATTAGTCAACCAACCACTTCATTTCGTGGTTTTGATCGAGCTCCAACCTTACGAGGAGACTAAAGTGAATGAAGGGATGACGAAATAAATGAATGTACCCTCTGCAGCTTATTGGAATGGATCCCCGATTTCAATGACCTTGTCTTCGGACTGCCCTCGGAGGCGGTGAGTGTTTGACCTGTGGCGTTTTTATTCGTAGGAATTTGTGAGAAGTGCAATGCCCAATCTTGGATGGAAGCGATGAAACGGTCATTTTTGAACACAATAATTACTCGTTTTCATTTCAACAACAAGGATTCTTTCCTCTTTTCTTGGCCAGGACATGATGATCCATCTTTGCTTTATGATTTTCCGCAAGAATGAAGTTGTCGAATCCTCGTTGTCGGGTTTGATTAATTCATCATCATCATCATCATCATCTTCTTCGTTGCTGCTGCTAGTGCTAGTGGTGGTGGTGGTGGTGTTGGTGGTGCTTCTAGGGGTTCTAAGGGTTCTAGCTTGGTTTGTGATGTCGTGAAATCGCGACTGGATCATCATGGTCGTGATGATCATCCCTCAGCAACTTCTACGAGGACTTCCACACTCCCAATGAGCTATCTTGTTAGTCGAGACTAGCCAGGAATATGCCGAAAGAACGTGAATGCCTTGAGAGAATCGTTAATCTAAATAATTGGTGGGACGAGTAGAAGAAAACGACGAGAGAAAGAGGATCCTCCTCCACCGAGCTAACAAAGACTACGTAGATCGTCGTCATCGTCATCACCATCAACCATCGATGCTGCTGGAATTCGATGGAAATGGTTAAGACATCCTTGACCTATGCTTTGCGATAAATTCGACAAGGTTCACCAGAATTCTTCTGACCCATAATGTCTTTTAATTCATTAGCATTATTTTTGGGATAAAAGAAATATGATCTTCCAGTGCTGCTGTGATTGAGCAAGTGTTGTATGAACATTAGCGAGGGCTGAAAGAATGCCTGAAATGCATCAAAGTTTCTCACTTTCCTGAAAGTTTTGGAGAAAAGTTACTTCTGATGTTTTTGTTCTTTTTAGTCACTGTGATATGTTTAAGTGTAAATACTGGTGTTAGAGATCTCTTTCCAAGTGAAAGCGAAAATCCTACTACAACTCCAATGATATTTCAATATACTTTCATACTTTGCCAAATGCCTCCCAAAAAGAATGAGTTCTCCATGAACTTCTCGTTCATGTCAAAAACGGATAAAGAACTGAAATCATCAAAATTCAATTCATGTATTTGAACTTCGAAAAGTGTTGACAGTTTTTGGCTGACCCTGTATGGGTTACCTGGAAATGAGGGAGAAAGAAATTGGGGTCTTCTCTCAAAGGTATTCATTTACATGATGAACGAGGAGTGAGTTCACACTGACTACAAACAGATTGACCGACACCATCACGCATTACATCTATGTTTAGAATAACCCATAGTCCTGTTTTTCAGAATGTATACACCTATTCTTGAACGGTTTTTTTTACTACCATTCATTCACATCTAATGAGCAGTGTACATTCCAGAGAGAAGCAGTGTACCAAAGACCAATGTCTACCCTGGATGAAGCCCAATTTTCCCGTCCAAGAAATTGAGTTTAACGCGTGAAACGAAAATCACTTTATTTTGTCCAATTTCCATTGTTGGCGTTGATTACTGTGACCGACCACGAACCTGACTAAGCGATGCGGTCAGCAGGCGCCGTCGTCCGTCACCCACTACTCAAACTTGATGAGCTTCAATCGTGATCATCATATTCAGAGGCGCGTTGGGAGCGATTCCATCCACCTCCAACACCTCAACCTCAATGGTCGGGGATGATCGGCAAATCCGTGACCAACCATGGTAGACATGGACTGGGCAGGGCTGGCTGCTGCTACAATAATAATGATAATAATGGAACTACTGATCACCCGACCGAGTCCAGCGACCGTTGACACGCCGCATTTTCGCACTGTAAACATGCCAACACAAGGCAATTGATGTTTCAATCCAAGAAATCTGACCATGTCACAGACACAAGATCATCACAATCCCAGAAATTCTTGAGGAATCCAACCATTCTCATTCATTTCCAACGAACTTTGTCCCGTTGTTCAATAACTCGAGGGAAGTTGAATAGCATAACTCTTTCACGTTGACCCACACCTGGACTACGCACATTGATCTTGAGGACATTAGGTCAAGTGTGGAGCGGATGAATGTGTGTAAGCCCTTTTTACTTCCATGCCGGTAGATTGGCCGGTGGACTGGCTGCTTGGTCGACTGTCCCCGGGGGTCATTTCGTTTTTGCCGCGTCACTTTTGCCTGTGCTTGAATGGCCTTCTGTCGTGTCGTGTTCGTAGATAGGATAGCTAGCAGTAGTAGTTGTACGTAGGTAAAGAACTTCCCTCCTTCCCTCCCCCCCAAACAAAGATGAATCTATCTGAAGTGAAGAAGCAAAAGAAAACTCTGGCTGGACAAAAAGAGCATTGAAATGTAACACAAAAGCTTGAACTCGGGTTCATGGGGAGGAATTCTCTCACACTACCTTGAAAGCGGACAGATTGGCCGGGAAAGGTAGTCCCGGTATCAAAGATACACAAGCTCTCCGAGTCCAGTCGGCCAACTGGATGGACCAGTGCAAGTAGTAGTGTAGCAGTTAATGACATTTAAAAATAGCGAGCCACATCATCAGTCATCTTTGGAGCTCTCCCAATGACAGTTGTCTCTCCCCATTGGGTGACGGAGCCGTTGTTGTCCATCGGGGTGGAGGAAGTTCCAGTCCGAACTGGCGGTCAATTCACCGACAATCTTCACCACCTTCTTTAGCGATACATAAAATGACACGGATTCCGATGGAAGATGGGGAACCGCCAAGTATGGGTCAGTGGTGGCTTGGCTGCTCTTCATCATGGCGATAGTAGGTAATAAGAGCACCCATGCTGCAATGTACGTAATGAATACGTCGCTCAAAGTGAGAAGAAGTTTGCTACGAGAGAGCTCCTTCGACGACAGGAATTTAGAAAGTGTCTTGACAATTAATTCGAACCATCAATGTCGTATCAGTCCAATGGGAACGAGATTGAGGAGAAATGCAATTTCCCGAAAGTGCAAGCCAGCTAGCGAGTCATTCCAAAGCCTCGACAATTGCCACACGTTCTGAGAATGGGCTCTCATTCTTCGTGAAACTTTGCATTTGAATCGAGTAAAAGATAGTCGGATAGTCGGTTTGAATCGGTAGAGCCTGATGGCTCAGAGCCATGTTTTTCCCTTCTCTTTCCCTTACATGTATGTAGATGGTGCTCACCCGACTTTTCAGGATTAAACTCGGACGAGTCAATTAAGGTCGGGCTTTGAGATGAAGGTCCTCAAAGCCCTACTCGACCTGTTTCTCAAAACGAAAAAAATGCCATAAATATCATTTGTGCTCATCATTTATCACCCGGTAGAGATTCATGAAGACAAGTTTCCCTGTCATTAAGCTCCCATCTTCCCAGTGATCTTCCCAGTGTCTCATACTCCGTTTCTTTCTTCTTGTAATCTCAAGTGTACATTAGGAAATGCGCTTATATGTACAAACTAGTAGGTACTAGCTAGTGTTTTCAGGAGGAGCTCCTCCTGACTGACTTCGGTAGTGCCGTTTTGTAGGGGACTCTTTAAGGTATATTCTCGTCGAATTTAAAGAGTGACAAATGGCTGTCTTGACTCCACCAGATCCAAGGTTTCTCTTTTTTCGGCCCCATAGCAATGAGAACGGGATGGAGGGAGGAGATCTGGAAGAATCACAACCATGTTGATGAGATTGAGACAATTTAGATGGTATGTTGTACTCGCAATGTTCCTGCTGCTGCATGCATTAGCTGATCGTCTTGAAGGTGGACGAGAGATCAGTTAGTGAGACAAAGGCAGACTATACTGAATGCACTATGAGGTAAGGTAGCAGTTGATACTAGCTCATGTACCTACGCACAGTATATGTACCCACACACACACACACACACAATAGTAGAACAGGTGGATTAAATAGCCTGATTCTTCGCTCTCTGAACAGTTGGCTCCAGTTTCTCAAGATGCTGGAGGAGCTTAATTGCATTTCCTTTGCTATTTCAATTACTCTTACGAGATGTCAACACATGGCAGGTCGACTACCTCAAGTGTCTTATTTAATAAATGAAATTCGTGTGGACCTCGACATTCCTGAAATCCGGGCAAGACAGGATACTTCTGTAGGCTTTCGCTCAATCACTCATTACAAACGGTCGTGCAATACTCCAGACTGTGTTTCACGAGAACTTGATAATTCAAATTGGTTCGGCTCAAAACTCACCATCAATGGCAAATGTTGAACGAAGGGCCCGTTTAAAATGTGGCATGCCCAACTCGGTTTGGGAGCCAGCTCCACAGTGGATTAGTCTCGACTCATTTGGACATTTAGTTCGGGGGCAGCTAGCCATTAGTTAATGGCATTTCTCCTTTGATTCCCACCAACTTGTAGTAGCGGAATATCGAGAGGACCGAACAACAGATGCTAACCTTGTCCATCTTTGATGGCATGCCACGTTGTCTCAATTGCGTCCTGATTGGCAAGGTAAACCCCTAATCTTACTCACTCACTTGGATCCCGTCGACGAAAAAGATGGCCCATCTTCAACGCTTCAGATGGATGTGATGGCAATTGGCCACAAAGTGATCGATAGAGTGCGGAAGAACACTCGGAGGAGTATCCAAAGGAAAGGAGGGCTTCAAAAGAGATGCGGCAAATGGTAACTTTAGACCACTGTCCGCTAATGTCTTCTGCCTCCACATTCTGTACTTGGTTCCAGCTCGATTTGTATGTTTCGTAGAGGTGTCTTTCCCTAGATCTCCGTTGGTAAGAGCCATCTACTCACATGGATCTCTAAATTGATCAGTTCCATGTGGGTCCTCTTGACTTACTTCCGTCGTTGTCCTGTTGGTCTGCCCATAAGTGCCCGTTGTACCCTTAGCAGGCAAGTAGAGATATTGCAGTCCTGTGTGTCGATACGTACTTGCATGACGTGCGCCTATGATGTGAGTAAGGGCCACAGAAGGTCTTGAATGTTGATGATGGAATCGGTGTTGATGTTTTCATTGAAGTGCCAGATAAGCATGTCTATCTTAATGGATCTTCAATATGAACGAACGAACGAACGAATGCACGAAGTGGCTGTCGCTCTGAATCTGGTGGGATGGGTAGAAAACGAAAGGAAAACAAATCAAGGTCACCTCCTGAAATTAAAGGTGCGAAGCGTGCTGCAAAGGAAGACACGGAAAGGCTATTATTAGTCCCAGCCCAGGCATCAGATTTGTTATTCTAGCGCCCAAAAAAAGGACCTCACGTTCTTCTTGTTCTGGCATGATATACGGTCCGAGGACAACTGGTACTTTCTCCTTTCTTAGTGAGATCGGGAGCCAGTCTCAGGCTAACGAAGTGTACTGCCGGCTAGCAGAGGGAGAAAATATCATCCCAATGTGTTTTTGTCTTGAGCCCTAAACCCCAGATGCATATGGTCCAGACTCCATGATCTCCCCCTCCCCTTGAATTGAGCCAAGATTCTGGTCAAAGTCAGTTTACAATGGTCAATCGTTTAAGTGGAAGAAGTGGCCAACCAATCTGTCCCGAACAGTTTAAGCATAGAAAACGTTTTTGAACAAGAAGTTGGAATGACACTGGTTATCCTTTTGAAAGTTGGGTTCAGAAAGGCCCAAAATCCCGTGCTCCACTTTCTTTTCTTTTTTTGAGCGAGATATATGGGAGGGTAGGGGCCGGTTTAGTGTCAAATGTGTCACTCTAGGTTACTCTCAGCCATTTATTTGCTATTAAATCATGTGTATGAACGTTGGAGACACCCTTGGAGGGAGGTTAGAAATACTGGGAAAAGACGGAGAAATCCGTAGAAATCATTTCAAGGAAAAAAGGGGAGATAAAAGACGAGGAAAGCTGGATTTGGTTTATTCACAGATGGCCATTGTAGGCAACAGAAATTTGTAATCATGCGTGGAGGAGTTGGCTTGCTAATAGATCATGAAAAAGATGACTAAGAATTAGATAATGTAACAAGTTGTACTCATCCGAGAGCAAGTCGATGACCCCTGGGTGACATATCATTTATCCATGTTATGGGCGGATTGCATTCAAGCTTCATCCCAACAACAACAAACATATGGCTGATCATGATACCCACCTATCCCCAATCTGGTCTGCAATTGAGTCTGTGATGTTTGGGTATGGAGCACCAATCGAACCACGTATGGATGACTAGTTAGATGGTCAATCAATATCCACCATTGCCCTTTGCACCCCATGAAAGCCTGGTCCAAATCTCATAGTTTATGCCACAATATCTGTGCCCAAACAAAGGAGGTTCGGAGGGTCCGGCTCTGGTCCATCTAACTTGAGGAACGCGAATTGCTCGGAAAAGGACCGGATCTGTTGTCTTGTTGCTCGCCGTTCGCTACCCTACAGTACGTAAAGCGTACATACACTATGCCTGTCCCTGGAAGTGGAGTGCTCCTCTGTGTTGTGGACCGCTTTTTCCTCATCTTTGCTCCCTCTCAACAATTAGGCTAATGTAATCCCATGTTTGGCCTCGCGGGATTTCTGATGATCCCGGTGTCCTTTGGGAATCTTCGCTCAAGTTCCACGTACGCTCTTCGTAAGTTAGTGGGTGGATGGACGAGTATAGCCTAAGACGGGTGAGCAGTCATGAACCCGGCTCGAGTTTTCGATCTGATGGAGACAGATGAGTCCGAGGATCCTTCTGCTCTTTGGAACAGACGGGGGCTGGAATCTCTGGCTTCAGTACCACGTATCTCGTACGTATAAGCGTTGAACCTGCTCCAAGTTGATAATGGCCCAACCGAAGCCAATGTCTTGTTACTCCACAATATTGTTGCCGTTGATATAGATATGATCGAAACAGTGTTGGACTTACACGGGAAAATAGATTGAAAGATGGAACAGGGTCTGTATGTTGTATTTGATCACGTGCCAGTGGTGTTCATCGGGGTGGAAATCCAGATGGAAACTAACCAGTCAGACTTGGATATTCCAACTGGGAATTGGAATAGGGGGGATCAAACGCACCAAAAGCACCCAGGATATGAATCCCAAAAGGAACAACGAAGGAGTCATCCCACTCAAAGACGAAACGCAAGAGGAATAAACGAGGTCTAATTCAATAACTGTCAGATGTTTTGACAGTTTCTACCGAATCGACTTCTTTTGGAAGTTATTAAGTATGAACGCTCTCCCTTGTGATTATTAGAACTTCTTCTCTGGACGGACAGCTTTCTCTCACTCTTGCCTTTGATGTTGGAGAATTCCTCAGAATGATCGCTTTTCAACTTCGATTGAATATCGTGGAACTCCTGACCCAAACTTGGGTCGTTTCTAAGACCAAGTGGAACAAGCTACATAACCCAAGTCAGTCTCCGTGCTCTTAAACAAAGCCTTATCTTCAGTCAAGTGCAATTTCATTTACAGTGGGGAGTTTCGAGCTGATACCATAAAATTTTAGATTGGTGCTCGAAGAGGCTTGGTAGAACGTTATGCCAAGGCTGGTGTACCATTTCTCTTCGGCCATGGCCAAGGATGGTAACCCTCCGTATACGGTGATACGGTGCGTGTGTACGTAAACGGTGTGTGCGTAATCTACCAGGTGAAATGGTAAAGGATCGGCTGTGGTTTTATTATGGTTCCATGATCCATTAAGAAAAAATAACGTCGTATTTAGGGTTTATCGTGGGCCTCGCTTGATAAGCTCTTGACATGCAGGTTGGATCCAGACAGTCGATCTAGAAAGTAAAAGAGCTCCATGATACTGAAAAGAATTTTTCTGTGAATTTCCAACATCATATAGCTTTTCCAAAGGTCAGTCCAATTGCTCTTATTTGGTAGGTGCACAATTTCAAGACCATTTGTGGGTGGTTGTAGCTTGAATTCCATATTCGTATTCTTCGCGCTCCAATGACCCTACCAGGTACTCTCTGTACCTACATAGCCAACATATGGTCCACCATGGTGCACTGTAGTAGTCCAATTCCAAGTGCTTTAATTGCAGGAATAATTCAGAGCATTGCGCCGCACTCATTTCCTTTGAATTAATTTGATTCTCAAGACCAGATGCAAATCACGGCCGGATAAACAAATGGCTCTAGGGGCCTTAAGGGGGTCCTTGGCCACGCAGTCATTTGTTTCACCAAGCAATCAATGGTAGCAGTGGCACCATCTACATCTTCCATACTTTTTGGGATGGTTTTCTTTACTCGTTTTACGAAACCATGCATAATGACCTGTGTTTTGAGACTTGTGTCTGTCAACACGTCAAAGAGTTTATTGATAGTCAAACTAAAGTAGACATCCGTAGTAAACGAAATCGTAGTAGTAGCAGTGATCAATAGCCATTGCCTTTGAAGCGGATCTAAGACCCTGTGAAAACCTCTGTGACCGGTACGTATCCACGTATCCTCATACCAATAACCCACCCCCCCGCCCCTTCACGCTCTTCCTTTCTAGATACAGTGGCAATATAGTAGCCAGTCCAATTGTGGAACCCGTCGAGACTACGGCAGAGGGTGTTGCAAATGAAAAGCAATAGTTTCTTGAGTGTGCGAGCTGAATACTAATTCCCACACGGATGTAGTCAAGTGAGACAGTGCTGACTGGCTGGCTGGCTGGCTGGATGGATTGTTCCTGCCACCATACATGTACACGTACTTACTGTATATGTCCCTTGGAATCCATACATTCAGTACCCTGAGTCTCACGTTTAAAATCTCACGTGTGTATTTGTTGGCTTGGTTGGCGGACAGTCTGGATTTTCCAAGCTCACATTGGCAGGACGTCGTCTGACTTGCCTTGTCTTTTGTCTTTTCTTTACCACCGATATTGCTATTCAAGAACCATGCAGCATCTTCACCATTCGGCTGGTCTGTTGTTGTTGTTACTTCCCCTCTTTTTTTCAAGAGGGCATCCTTGTTTGTGTAATGTATTTTTAAATCAACCTCGCAATAGAGTAACAACTACTAAGTAGATCAAAATGAAATGCAATGAAACAAGTAGGTTTGATTATGGGGCGGCATTTCTAAAATATCTGGCAGCTGAAAGCAGTCGACCAATTTAAACTTAAACTCAACCTCACGACTAGCGACGGCTAGGATGTTTCTATCATTGCTATCGAAATTAATGCGCCGTATGCTTGAACGACACATTATGAACAATTGAAAGCCATCTCCCCTCAATGTTGATTTAAATACTATTCGTTGCCAAGAGCCATTAATCAAAACAATCATCAAATAGCTTGTTCATTCTGTTAATCATCAATTGACTCACCCTAGGGTTGAAATGGAGAGTTGGTGGAAAGAAGAATCAGATGGATGAATCACCTATAAAAAGAAACAAGAGCACGTGGATACCTATCGAGACCCATCATTTGATTCGAAATCCAACTTGTCCAATCCGTGAATATGATGTTTTTTCCTCTGGTTTGGCTTTCATCTTGAATCGTGGGTTGCTTGGAATTTTAGGATGTTAGGTCGGGGGTGACGAGTGTAAGAGTGATGCTTTTTGCTCGCCTCGTCTCGTTCGAACTTTGGGACAACAGGGACATTTGTCAGACTTGGAAAAGTGAACAGGAAACAATTAAGCGAGTTTCTCATAACACCTTGAGAGTCTGCGGACCTCAGCAGCTCGGACCATGGGGACCATTCCACGGCCAGGTCTGCACCGCATAGAACGCTAACCTGACAATTGTTCAGTATTTCCCATTCCTACACAACCAAGAGGAGTGAGTGAGTGAGTGAGTGATGATGATTATGGCTGATTTGTTTTGTCAAGTGTGAAAATTAGTTCCAATCCCGACTTCCAGAGAAGTTCACAATGGTTGGTTGATAAACCCACATCGCTTTCCCACCCTCATCAAAGAGAATTAAAGCCACCACTGATCGGTAAAAAGTGATGCTTAAAGCGTGTTGTTGTTGTTATTGTTGTTGTAGTTATCAGAATTTTGTTGCTTTTCAAAACGATTACGGCTCTGAAAACTTGCATTGGTGGTGAATGAAACTTCCTGGATGAATGAACTGATTGGCTACAAAATGGCATGATAAGCCTCAGATTTAGAGCCAAGGCGACGAGGTGTCACAGCCCAAAATAGGGTTGTTTTTCTCGCACTCGCAGACCTCGTAGAACTCGTAGATCTTTTCGCCTCGCCTAGTTCGAGCATTCGGAAAATAGAGCATCGGATTAGCCGTCCTGACCAGTTCCCATTGCATCTACAGTATTGCAAAAGGAGGTTTTGAATTTCCTCGAAAAGAGTTCAATTTGGATTTTCATTCCATTTCGATAGTCGCCTCTTGCACCGTTTAAGCAGGCGGAATTTGACCGCATTTGAAATGAGCCTCATTAAAGGAAATTATCTCAGCCTTGTCGCCCTCGGCGTTTGGGTTAGTACAACAAGGATAAAATGGAGTTAAATTGAGCAATCAAATACAATTCTTTCCTAATCTAGCTCCCTTAAGCGATGTTTTGACCTCTTTGAGGGACAAAACCTATTCACATTAGGCTCACTCACTTGCTTCTTTCCTTTCAAATAATTTCCACTTTTTCCGGCCGAGCGAACAACCTAGTGCATAGTACAGTAGGCTCTACGCGGTGATCTCAAATGGGATTCCATTTTGGGCAATCACCGTACTATCAGGGGGGGTTGGGGAAAACATCGCAATTTATCGTCAGTCATTTCAGGCAGGTGCCACTCATACTCGTACATCCTAAGCAACGCAAAAAGGCCGAATTGAACACCATCACTCCCATCACCTGGCTCTTTCTTGGTTGTTCTTGTTCTTTAAAATCGAGGTCAAGCCTGAGAGTGGAATGCCGTTAGTCGCTTCTTCGCCAGGAAGGATAATGGTTCCAAGAATGGAATCACTCCTAGAAATGAAAAAGAAGGAAACCAGGATATGAGTGGTGGATATCTGCCAGTTCTCTCCTCGCCCCCTACCTCCCTGCCTGTCAAGTTTTACACCATAATGCTCTCGATTTTTGGTGGAATTTGGGTGAGTGGGATTCGGATTGCTATCTCTAATTGATCTCCCCAAATCTTCTTGGGTAGTTGCCGTGGCTTGTCAAATGTGTCCTAGGGTCCGAGCAGTGGTGGATGTTGTTGTGATGGTTGTGGTCTTGCGTAGTTTCGTCTACTTCTACCTACTTGCACTGAGCGAGTTCACAAACAACTTAAATCCCGAATGTTCAGCCCTTTGTCCCGAAGGATGATGCACAATGATCGTCAGTGACCACCAAAGGTGTGAAAAATTGCATTTTCGGGATTAGGAGGGCTCGACTTGGTTTCTTTCCATTGGCGAGTAGCGAGCGTAGCGAGGGTAGTTGGACACAACAGGGGATTGGAAACATATATCAACACGATCACACCGGACTTGTCCTTTGCCTATTGTGGATCGGAGAGAGCGAATACGAGAGAGAGGACGATTGCCATACTGGTTGACTGGTAGCCAACTGCCCTGTTGAATAGACATCTTGAATGGTTGTGGGATGCCCATGTCTCGCTTTGGACCTCTAAGCTCAACAGGATTCAGGGACAAAAGGCGGATAATGCAGCAAGCCTGAACGAACTACTTCGACTACTCTACGCATTGTAAACCTATTCGCGCCAGAACAACTCGCTTGACACACCTTGTTGATCGCTCGGCTGATCAAACATCTCTCGCTTTCCAGCTTTTCATGTTTGTTGAAATTGGGACACGGTGCACCCGAACGAATTGGGCTGAAAGTCCGGGACTAAAAAGAAATAAATGCCGTCCAGATCGACCTGAAATGAAGTTGCCAACAGATCAACAGAGACACTCACATGCCCCAAAAATGTCGGGAATACTCACGAGTTTTTTTTCTTCTTCACATCCATAAATCAGTCTCGTTAGTGAGTGAGTGACCATGTGGTGGTGTCCATTCAAGAAGTAATGGTCAGAGTTGAGTCGACCAATCCCGAAGAGAGCACAATGAAAACCTCGAGTTCTTCAGAAATGTAACGATACACGTTCGAGCACGTTAAGCGTAATAATGATGAGGTTTCCCGCGGTCAGCCAAAAATTCAGACTGGAACTTGATATCTTAATCCAATGGTGACCAGATTATCCGTCCGTGTGACCCACTGACTGTAAATTCTCAAGTCCAGGAACCATTGAGACGGGAGAGACATCCATTGAAAGTTGAAAAAAAAGGAATCGATCTTATGCATAAATTTCGAAGATCAAAATAGGGACCTGCACCCATGGATAAGTTTTTCATCAATGTTGATGCAAGAGTGTTCAAAACGCTCCAAGTGTAACACATAGTACGGTATACGTAAACAAACCCTTGC
Source organism: Tigriopus californicus (assembly GCF_007210705.1). Classification (NCBI taxonomy): domain Eukaryota; kingdom Metazoa; phylum Arthropoda; class Copepoda; order Harpacticoida; family Harpacticidae; genus Tigriopus; species Tigriopus californicus. Next base: position 8,023,374 of record NC_081447.1, on the reverse strand, counting down.
AATTATTTAGGGTGTCATTGAGGGAGGGTCGCATTCGGGCACACAGGATCAGCCGTGGGGATTGTCGCTCTTGACCCTGTTAAGTCTGCCCTGGCGACTCGACTGCGGCTTGAGTTATGTTTCGCCAACGCCAACGTTGATGCTGAAGGATGGGAAAATCCAGAAATTCCTCTGGCTCATAAACGACTCCAATGGGACTGTGGACGTGTATGTACAGTACAGTACTCTATGACCATGGAGCCAGCATTGCTTTGGTATGGTCTCTTTTTTTTCCTCTCCTCGTCTTCTTTCCGTCATTGGGATTGGCGTTTTACGAAGTGTTAATTTGGCATCTGTTTCCGATCGGGTTTCAAGACATGATGACGAACGAACGGGTGGACATGACCCCAAACGAAGCCAGGAAATGGCCCGAGACATCAAGGCGATTGGAATGACTTCTTCGATTTCAACACCTTTCGTGTACTGCCCAGACTCAAGCACTTCAAGTTGGGGGCCAAGCCATGACCTTAAATTCTGACCCGTGATTAGACGAAGAGACCCTTGGACAGCGTCGTTCGGATGATTGGAGTTATGTGCCAGGATAATTGAGAGGTCTGTCGGCTGACGCCTGGCCAATAACTACTGTCTTCGTTTAGAACGTTGAAGATGGGAAGCAGAAGCACTCGAAACCAATGGGTTGGCAAGAGGTTGAAAAGTGCTGAATCCAAGCTGGAAGGCGGGTTTTAAAAAGTGAATCAAACGTGGATTGGCAGTGCATTCCGAGCGCACGCACGTTCATGTACATTTGATTTAGCCTATTTAAGGCTTTCACTGAACATAATGTCATTTCCACGAATGGCTTCTCCTCGGGTTGAGATGGATGGGAGAAGATCGGAATTTATGTTGATAAATGGAACTTGTCTACCTATTTTGTTCCCAAGGGACTGTCGAGGAAACCCATAACCTCATGTGTTATCGTACCGCTTCAAAGTACACACAAAGCAGTATAAAGTATTCACGATGCTCGTGGTTGAGTGGGTGGTGCATTTGATTCACTTACTCACCATCCTCCAAGAAAGATTGTGTGCGGCTGCTGCCCCTTTCCACTCGGTGAACTGGCTCCTTTCTCTGGGTTTGCTTGTGCTCCAGCATTTCTATTCCCTTGGGACTGCGAAGGGGAAATTCAACATATTTCCCCGTTTCTATTCCCTTGGGACTGCGAAGGGGAAATTCAACATATTTCCCCGTTTCAATTGCCTGGAGGATATTTATTTGTCCATTTTTCGTTGAGAGCGCTCAAAACAAGTGGAAAGTGTGAAGTGCTCGTCCCTGTCTCTGCCCTCCGCGTTTCCTTGGCTGGCTGACATTGGCAAAACAAGCATGTTTCGTTCTCCTCCGTTCCCTTTTCCTGCATTTATGCATTACACAAAACTTGAACTGAGTGACGCGATGAGTGAGTGCATGTGTATATGTATAGGCATAGGATGATAACTAGATCAGCCATGAAGTGGTCAGGGTTGAATGCAAAGAAGGTCCGAATCCACCTGGTGGTTCACCGCAGTGTGCGTATAGATAACTTGCGATCGAGCCTGGCTTTCCCTATGGAACAAGATAATAGGCGTAGGCTGGCAAATGGGTAGCATATGGTAATTCGCTACTCATTTTGCTTGCAAATGGCTCACTCGCGTTTCCCACTCTACCCAACCCTATTGTAGTAGTTCTGCACTAGTATGGGTACGTAAATAAGTAGAGTGGGTGAGTGGCTGTCTGACTCGCTGACTAGCTCATTTTGATGTTGGTCCAAGTCCTATTCTATTCCTACTCTATATTCTCTTTTGGGTGGTTGGATCCACTCGACACGCTTTTGGGAAATTATTCGTTCGTTCGTTGGCGCCCGGCCTTTGAGTGGCCTTTGGAGCTCTTCATTCTGTCGTTTCCCGGCCTCGGGAGACGAGTTTTTAAAGGCCTTCCATCCGTTTTTCACTCTCCTCGCACACTTACTAGATGCATGCCATTTATTTCGATAGCATCATCTCATTGGATGGGGCCTTCAAGCCCCAAGTTGCTTTCAACATTCATCCATTGAACTCGCTTAGAAAACCTTTAGGAAGCGAATTGACATTAGGTGTTATGGTGTGTTCAAATCCGTTTGGGTCGAGGAGTGCTTAGGACACTGAATAAGTTGAACTTTGATGAACGCCCTTGTCGTAGTCAGATGAACCTTTTTTAACGAGATCATGAAATTATCACCAACGGTTATTAAATCCATAAAAAAGCCGTCTGGAACGACGAACCAAAAGTAGGATTTTCCCCCGTTGACCTGAAAAGTCTAGATTAAATTGACCACGAAGTCGAGTTGTTAATTGAGTCGACCTGTGCCAATCATTTTTGAATTATATTTTGCTATGGCTACATTGTTATCAAATGCACTTCATCGTAACAACAATTTCAATGTACACCCAATTTGTTAATCATGTCTTTCTTTTGACAAAGCCATTGATGAAAAAAATGAAGGGCATATTTGGTTGGTAAAATGGTTGACAGATATCTAGATCTGATCTTTAGATTCTTAAAACGATTGTTGGAACTGATGGGACAAAATGTAACTATGTTTTATTGGTAAAATGATTGACTTACATTGCGCAAAATTGAGCTTATCTCGAAGCTACTTAATTTGAATTGAAGATCATATTTACAAATTAGTATACGTAATTTTTAATGTTTATCATTTAGCTTGAAAAATCATTTCCAGGCGTTTGAGAAGATAGCGAATATTGCAGAAGCATGCCTCTCTGGATATGGTCCTCTACTTGAAAAGAGGGAACAAATATGGGTTGCTCTTTGGAACCAACCATAAGCGAAAACTATCACATGAAGACATGCCATCTGGCCTCAAACATAGACTTAAAACGCCAATGCAATTTGCAAGCAAGCAAAATTGTCCATTTGTTTGTTGAACACATTATTTACCTGGATAGCCAACTTTGATCACTCGATCAGGATTTGAAACATTAAGGCTATTGTTGAAGGGCTTCCGTATATCTATGATTCCAAAGGGTTCAGCTATCATGCATTCAAAGATGCCAAAGAGATGGCCCAGGCACGAAATGACTTTGGGGGAGTGACTCCCTCGGCTCTTAAATACGGGACGATCGGGTTACAAATGGCTTTTAAAATTCACTCCCGCGTTTGTGTTTCTCTTCTTGGGTTTGGGTCATTGGAGGAAAGCCACCTCCCCAAGGGATTCCAGAACAACGCCTTCAGATGGGTCCATTCGATCCATCCGTTCCCTCGATCCAGCCGATCTACACACACACACACACAAAATCGAGCCAAGTGGAAATGCGACAATCATGATGGTAATGAACAGGATGATGACATTGACAGACTTTTAAGGAAAGATGATCCCTTTAAGACCACTTAAATTGGTTCATTCTCGTCGAGCATATCCTTGAGCTTAACTTTTTTTCCCATGGTACATCATGTGGGGTTCGTTCCCTTAACGTTGAAGCAATATGCCGTACTGTACAGCATGTGGGCTGGCCATGACTCATTCATAGCGTCTTTTATTCAGTCATAAGCCTCGCTTTGATGGGAGTTTGCTTGAGATCTTTGGCATCCGTGCAATGGACTGGAACAGAGTGTGAACATTAAGTCGAGTCCGAGAGCTGCAAGAGCACCACGAGAAAAAGAACATTTCCCTCTCCTTCACTCCCGTTCCCATCAGACCTTCAGTTTGAGCTGAGACGAGATTTTCCTTGGGCGATATAAGAACAACCCGTACATTATTCTCTCCTTGTCGTCCGGGACTGACGTGGTCCTGAGTGACTCCTGGCTGGGTGAGTGCCATCATTTTCAGGCGTGATTTCATGGTCCTTGAAGAAGTACGAGTACTTCCGCTTGGCTTCGGTTCATTAGAAACGGGATCCATGTCTTTGTGGAGCAAAATCCTGATCTTGGTGCATCGATTTGTGAGTGAGTTGAGTTGTTCCTGTCTTCATTGCACACATCACATAGAGTGTTTCCGGGCCTGATTTTCAAGAAAGAACTCCAATGAAAGATTTCACTGCAATATGTTTGTTAGGTTGCTATCAGGTGTAAAAGTTCCAGATTGAGAAATGTGGAGCCTACTGCCTGAGATGAGACAGGATTTTGGCTCGGCTCTGATCTGATGGTTTCCACGATTTAAGGATGCCTGGTTGTCCCTCTGTATGTTTTTAGCTTTCCCCGAAAACGAGCTCTGGGGAAATCTCAAGCGTAAGAGTAGAGTGAGACGAAGGAGGCCAGTCCGACAGCCAGTCGGCGGCCCTAGAGGCCCGTGAAAGAGGTTCATGTGGCGAACTTCCGCTTTTCGCGCTTCGGAGAAGATCCGTCCGCTTTTCACTCGAAAAATCTTCAACTTTTTTTACAATGTATTCTTAGCTACACGCTACAGATCGTTACGATCTCTTGACAGTTTGTTCAATTATTTATGGATTAGTATCTAGAATGGATTTCATCTTTGACATACGTACTTGTACATGGGAAGACCATGATGGTTGAATTTTTTCATTTAGGCAAGTGAGTCCGACCCCATCAACTATATCGAAGATGATCTGTATTTTTTACTCGCTCTGTCTAGCCATTAGGATTTATCCAGCATCCAGTTCATGGAATCCATGGGCTGGGCTGCTGGGCTGGGTTTCACACAAATTTCCTGGGTGTGAAAGATGGGATGCTGTGTTTCGGTGAGTTCGGGATCGTTCGCATGGAAATGACTTCCGATGCAGAAACCGGCTTGAGTTTCTTCCGCATGAGCTGCACATCATTTGGGGGTTCAGTTTCTCGCCTTGTCCTCCCTGCTCCTCCCCTTGATTTTGGGCTTCTTTTTCTTCGGACTGTTCTCATTCGGTGTACTACTGTACATACACGTACATGTGTACTTGGCGTTTCTTCTTAGCCTATTGCTCAAGTGCGAGAAGCGAGGGAATCGAGAGGGAATGAGGAGAAGCCGCACCAGCAACGGCGAGCGAGCCAGGGGTCATCATTGCAAGGATGAGTTTTCAACATGAACTTTTCGAACTCCTCAAGATGAGAAGGCAGTTTTATGGTCGAGTGATCATCATCTTGTCCAAGAATCTTCCACTTCTTGAGCTCCACTTCGATCTGCCAGCAGCCAACGCCAACCAGTGGGTCAGCCAGCCAGAGAGATAGACACACACAGATGAGACCAACGACGACCAAGACTGGATAAGTGGATGAAGCAGCACGGCTGAGGATCACGAGAGCGAGAGCCAGAGCGAGAGCGAGCCTTCAATAATGTCCTCAAAGTCGACGACGACGACAACGATGACCACGGCCACGAGTGGTGGTGATGGTTTTGTAGTAGTCAAGTTGATGGTTATCGTGCTTTATGGCACTTCCAGTCATGATGAAGTTCGATGTAAATATTTGACCCTCATTTTTCTCTCGAAAGGGCACTGGTTTCTACTCTAGGGCTAGGATTAGGCCCAGTTTTTGTCTCTTATTTGCTTGTTCACCTATACACACTTTGCATTGTAAACTGTACACTGTACGAGCACATAAGTGTACGTACCGTACATATGGTGGAAACTGTATGCAGAGAAGATGCAGCTTCGTTGACACATTGGCTGTTGTTTCTTTTCGTTTCTTTTTGTCTTCTCCGCCCTTAATAGCGTTCCACTTGAATTTGTGTCTTCACTTTTAGGTGCGTGAACATTCAAACGAATTGAGTGCGGCATGTTCAACATGGGCATGCTTTAATGCGCTTCATTGCCCTCTCATCTCATTGTAATATACCCGCTACTTTGTTCTTTTCTTATCTACCTACAGGGCCGTTCCCAAATTAGCGGCCCCTAAAATTTCAACCCAAAGGAGAGCTGCTTGTGATCCCATTCTCAGTAAGGATAAGGAGTTCCAAAAAATGAACTAAAAAGTCATGACTGCCATTAGTTTTTGGCAAAAGTACAAAGAAACAACAAGTCATTAAAAAAATCCGTGGTTATTTGTAAAAAACTGGGTTTCTATCATTTTTATATTCATAAAAGGCTTTCAAATTAGCTTATTCATTAGGAATGCTTTTCAAAAGTAAAGGGTACGTACTGTGCGTACTTTGAAGGAGAGCGGGATTCTCCGAGTGAGCATTGTAGTTTAACAACGATTGGCACGCTCGATTGGAGCAACCCTGTAGGTATGCTAACTCCCTTTTAGAGGCAGTAGCCGTTCGACTCAATCGGCATCAGATCCGATTTTTAAGATGGATCTAATGGACCCGAAATTTAACCACCACTACAAAAATGGGGAAGAGCTCACTTTATAAACAGTGTGAAGCTATAAACGAAGGAAAGAAATCTGTTCTCACTTATACAGTTTTCTGTCGAGCGCACTTGGCTTGGATATCTCTGAAGAAGAGCAAGGAATCATGAGCTCTCAATTGTTTGGCCCTTCGAGAGAGACGAAGAAATAGGCAAAAATACAGCTAACTCCGCCGTCGGCAGGCAGTCCATGTAATGACCTAACAGGCTCGATGGTTGGAGTAAGAAGGAGTTTTTTCTTCCGAAAGCTGGTTTTTACAACTTCAAGTATGGTAAGCTTGAAGAAAAGCAATTCGAGTGAGTCGCCCTTGTCCACGGTCCCGCTCCAGTCCCTCTCCTCACCCCTCGAGTGATAAAGACCCTTGTAGCAATATAATGTTGAACACGAGAATTTGAGAATTACTTTATGGTTCCACTCCATTCCATCCCGAGAATGTCTGCCAGCACAGGCATTCCCAATTTTGCCATGGACCAGTTTTGATAAAATACGAAATACTATGGACGAGAGTAAGTCAGAACATTCATTTAATGTTCCAGCAAGGAACTCTCTCAATCATAATTTTGGAGGAACCCTTGTTCCAAAACAGACAGACTTTGACGGTCCCTTTCTGTTGACGTTCTCGAGTGTTTTTAACAGTGGTTGGCGTAGTTGAATTAGTAGCAGGGCAATTAAAATACTGGCCAACAGGGTAATAGAAGGTTTATTGGTGTTTACAAGGGAGCACATTTTGACACAATACTCGCAATATCAAAAGCAAGGGAGCGACAGAGCAAAAAAAAGTGCATTAAATCTGATGTCAGGACTATCAAAGTCCGAAAAAGATAACAGGCTTATTTAACAAGGGCTAAACAAACTCCACTGGGCAATATAGGGACTTGGCAACGAGACTCATAAAACTAATTTCCTTCATTACATTTGAGGCTAATGTCCTGACAAGAATGACCACAATAAAATATACAACAACCACTCTACTTAGACGGTCTGGGCACATTGCTCCTCCATGTTTTGAAGTACCCTCTTCGTCCTGGACAAGGATTTATTCACTGGATGAAAGATAAGGAGTACGAGAGAGAGTGCACACATCCGGCACTAGACATATAAGACACGCTCAAGCAACAAGACACATTCGATGAAAGCGATGAATTTGCACTCTTGACATATGTTCTGCATATAAAATATGCATGCACAAGCTCAGAATGTCACAGATCATGCCTCCGCCTCCTCAGCGAGTAAAGGCCCTCTCTCCGCCAATAACTCGTGGGGAGTGAAGTCCAAACTGGTTAAGAAGGACGTCCAAAGATATCCCCACACGAAGGCATAGCCGAGAAATATGATCCCAATGCAAACGCATACAAGGATCCGCTCTCGAGAGGTGAGCTCTGATGCCAGTTTGTGAGTGGTTCGGGTTTTACCATGTTCCAAGAAAACCATGGAACGGGTTCGGGGAGCTGGGGCAATAAACAAATTCGAGTCCTCCTCCTCCAACATGTTTAAGTTGATGAACTGAACAAACAATTCCCACCTTGATAAGGATGGGAGAACGGTTTCCTGAACCCACAAGACTAAGTCATCAGCTGATTGATGTTCTCTGTGTCTCTCTCAATGCGACCCATGCCGTTTATTTAAAAACGTCAACGCGTTGAAAACCTACAGACGATCAAATGATCACTCGAGCTATCGATCACTGGAACTAGCTTGCACCCAGCAGCTGATATGGGCGTGATAGTAAACTATGATTGTTTCACGCCGAGTTCATACGGCAACACGTCATTGAAGTCGGTCAACGAGTATTTCAACCCTGTTTCATCGAAGGCTTCTCAAACGAAGAGAGGAAGAACCAAGTTGGTCCCTGTTGTGGGAATCTATTTTCCTTCCTTTGAGTCGTTCCCAAATGCCATGCACTCAATCGAAATCCAATATAGATGTGACCAACCGTGAGTAGATGGAGGGTTGGAACGGATTGGCGGATTTCCATTTGCCATCTCTTTTCTACTCTCCGTTCCAACAACATCTGTCCGTTCGTCCATCGGGTTCCTTGCCCGTTTGTCTTGAACAGAATCCCTGCCCGAATTCGCGATACATAGCTGTGTCTCGTGTAGTTTGAAGTTGGTAGAAGTGGAAGGCTTTGTTCCCGGGGAGTCAGTCACTTAAGGGACTCGTTGATGCTCGAAAGAAAGGTGAAAGCGAACTCGCCTCGAGCGAGGTTAAGAAGATGGACAAATCTGGTCTCTCTCTCTCTCTCTCTCTCTCTGGAGCCAAATACAGCCCCAAGATTTATCTCCGACACATTCTTGATTTGTTTCCTTGGCCAAAAAGGTGAACAGAACATCGCCCACTGATGGAGAAACCTTTGGGCCTTCGTTGTGCCGGAATTGTTAACTGGCTAGGCATGGAGGAATGGTGTCCGTGATATCGAGTACGTCAAGAACAATATCGATCGTCCACAGTATTTGTGTGATGGTTTAACAAACATTGCAACGACGACGGGCTTTATCAAAAATCAAAGAAAACATTCTATGAAATCGTTAATTCCGCCCCTGAGAGCATCTTGAGACTGACAACACCCATGGCATCCCAATGGTTCACACGCACACATCTAGCGGGTTGCAAGTTTGGGGACGGTTCCAAAAGGAATGGGATCCAATCCACGATCAACAACGACCAGTTTGTGAGGGGGAAGTGGGGATTTTTGGGATTGAAACGCGCAGGCTTTGTTCTTTGTCTTGGAACCCATTTATTGAGCGGAACATTGAAAATTTGTTCCTGTTCAAGGACTGGAGCCTGCTCACCCTTTAGATTCGTTTCTTTTACCCGGGGGAGATTTATACATGGCATTGCCAACGTATCTAGGGATCACTTAAAGAACGTGCTTCAGGATGTTCCAGCCCTTCAAGAGAAAGGTCAGAGTCCAGATGTGCGCCTTTTTTTGTCGATACATCTAGAGAAGGAACACAAGCGTCACTCTTCAGGCCTTTCAGAACATTGAGGAGCTAAATGCTCTAAATACATCGCAATCAGTCAGTCGTGGGGAGCATAGGGAAATGGATCGATTTATTTTGTCCACAACGCAAGTTTTCAGATTTAAAAAAAAATCGGTTGTGTGAGGTGCAAAGAAACAAAAGTTTCATAATGATTGATTGATTGGCATCAAAAGTCCGGTCATGAAAAAGGGGAAAAAGCGTGGGTCAAATTAAAAATGTAAAGTTCATTGAAACTGCATTGCGATCAATCCTGGGATCGTCTTATATTTCAAACGCCAACGGTGTTGCTCAGAACATCCTGTGATCTTTTACAAATGAACAGAAAGGGCCCTTTTTTGATGGTAAAGTATGAAAGCTTTCCGGGGGCAACCCTAATTCAATTTTTGGGAGAAACAGAAATTTTTGAAACCCAAGCTCCTCTCTGATATCAAAGACGGTGCTGTCAAAGGCTGTTGTGAATTTTATTCGAAGTTATTGGCGTGGAACAAAACTTGCCAGAGGAAAAGCCCAAAAGTTTTCCTAATATCACCGCCACCACCATCACCACTGCCTCCTGCTTATTTCTGCAGCACAGCACATTGTACACATTGTAGCATTCCCTTCCAGCCCCCGTCAGCCATTCTGCCAATCATTCACTCACTCACTCACTCAGTAAAAGAGTCAGTGATGGTTGTGGCAGAAATCTTTGAGGCTTCAAAAGGAAAGACGAAAGGGAAAAAGGAGAATGCTCTCCGTTTCTCACCTGTTCTATCTGGGACCACACGGTATCCCTCGATTTCCGACTGCTTACTCGAAACCAACACCCTTTTTATCACACATCGTAGGACGGCGGCCAGACTGAAGTGCTGCGAGTTCAAAAAAGATCTGGCAAAGGAAATGTCAAAAACGAAAGGACTGAGATTTTTTTTGACATATCCCTTCCCGTGTGCATGGTTCCTTCAAGTATTCTCGTGAATTTAGCTGAGGTGTTTTGATGCAGGGACGATCCTGCTCCAGATCATTTTAAGGAACGCATAGTGTTTTGGTTCCATTAGGGTTATTCTTGGCGTTCATTTCAGATTGAATTCGTCAGATGAAAGGCTCACCAAAGTTCAGCCAGTTTGAGATTGAAAGGGGATGGAAACGTTGGGGTACCTTTTGTCAATTGGGAAAAAGGAACAAGTTTTTAGAACACTTTTGAGAGCAAACTTTCTCGAACTCATGTTTTAAGAAATGGTTGACATTTTTCTCCTGCTGCTTCTCGAAAGGGAAACGAAAAAGAGGTCTTGTCTAGTAGTTGTACAAGTTCCTACGTGCGTACCTACGTACGCACGTATGTCGGAGGAAAAGCATTGAATAGCGAGCGAACTCGAGTACTTGAAAGTGAAAAAAGTTAGGGGGCAAATGAAGAAGATAGGAGCTTATCAATCTCGGTCTTACCCAATTTTTCTCGTCTTCTACTCACTCTACGTATGTCTGTCTAGCAGATCGCAAAACCATCCAACCATCTAAGTATACGCATTGCAATGGAATGAAGTGGAGAAAACCATGTAGATTGGCAGTGCCTTTCTGACCGGCTTTGAGGGAGAACATAGTGTAGAATGAGAGACACTGATAAAATGAAGCCATCTGAGCCGTCCTCTTTGTCACGAAGGTGTGTGGCCATGATTCAATTTCCCCATCTTTCCAGCCCAATACCAAGGATCGTTTTCCCTTCGTCATTGGGAACGCTTTTTCCCATATGTGCGTTGCGTCTGCCAGGAGCCAGGATTTAGAGTAATCCGGATCCAAGTGCACATCTATGGACCCACGGGGTGCCTCCGGTTGTGTCGCCGCATTCCCTACACAGTACACACACACGCACACACACACACACACACACA
>NC_081447.1:7991966-8012186 GCF_007210705.1 Tigriopus californicus | reverse complement strand
TCTGATCATTTTTTTACCACACGATTCACAAGTGTTCAATGAGAACAAATCGGTTTACTGGATGATTGTTCCCACTTCTCAGGGTGGAGTTTAAAGACTCTTGAAGAACTGCTTGATGGTTTGTGTTATTCCTCGTGTTTTAAGAGTCATTCGTGGAGGTCTCCGTTGCCAGCCAACTTTTAGATTTAAATATCTGATTGTGGAGATTCGTTATGTTGGCGAGGCGAATGAGGTGACTCTTCATGAAACCTCAATATGACACACGTCAACTTGAATAGAAAGCCAATTTTCGATGCTGTTTGATCGGCGGTCGGATTGTAGACAAAAAGCCTTGGGTATTGTTTGGGTGGTCGGTGTCAGTGGTGGCTGTTTTATCATCAATATCAAGTTTCCGCCTAAATTGATCCGCCTCGCTTGACTGGTTATTGGTTCCAAAGTCGAAAGTGACAGCTCCCCACCATAAGAGCTCTCTTGGACTGACACCCGGTCACCAAAAAAACACCACACATGCACACACTTGTTAGTCGTGTACACTTGCGGCAGATTTTCATCCACGTGTGAAGAATGACATTTGGGGCCACATTGTAGTATTTGATGCTAAATATCATCTGTCTCACTTCCTTTAGACGTTGGAGTGACCTCGGGGAAAGCCTGACACGAACTGAGACAAAGGGTGACGTGGTCGGTAGTTGTTGAGGCGAATGTCACAGAACCTCCTCATGCCAAGGGTGTGTGAGGTTGAACCACTGGATGGCGTTGCCTTATCTGAAATTACACTTTTGCAAACTTCCATTATCTTGATGAATGCTTTGACTTGGATTACTCGCCTTTCTCCTCAATTCTTTTTTAAAGGGAAGGGGAGAGAGGGAGAGCAAAACATGTGCTCATAATCTCGAACCATTGGATGAATCTAAAATGATCAAAAGGAAGGGAAATTAGCCTTCCATCTCGATGATTGGCAGGTCTCGAATGGCTTCTAATCTAGTTTATTCATGAACGGACACACATGATCAAAAAAAATCAATAAGAACAATGCCATGCTTTTCGCTTTCATTCTGTCGTTTTTTTTCTCGGAATCCGTTCCGACACCTCCAATAGGGTCTGGGAAATTGCAAAATGAGGTCATTTGGGGATTTTTGCCTGATAAGCAGGTCCTGCTCGTTTTTCGTTGCCTCATTCCTCCTTTGGGTTGGTCGAGTGCTTGGATACTTGGTTGGTTGGTGGATTATACGTCGAGAGATCGAGCTACTGGGGTCATTTGTGAGACTCATCCAAGAAGATCACCATCATCATGAGGATGGAAGTGAACAAGCGGACATCAATCAGGTTGAATGTGCTTATAAAAGAAATTCCAAGCAAAAAGGGTGGCCTCCTCCCCCTCTCCCCTCCTCAGCTGAGGTGGTCTTTATTGAAAACGGCCTTTGATCACAAGCGAGCCGAAGGGTCTTCCATCTTATTCGCCTTTCCCCGAGAAATACCGAGAAAGTACGCGAAAATTGGCTATTGTAGTATTACTTGCACCGTCAGTCAGTCTAGCTTTCAAAGGTTGGATTCAACACATGTAAGCATGTACATAACCTTTATGCTACATCAATGCTCTTGGTCATTTCATACCACTCTTTTACGTATCTCCGAAACATCTTGGAAATCTGCGAGGACGGTAGCAAGTCAAATCGCGTATGAAAAGCTAGTTAGTTTGGTGTAGGTAAGTAGGCTGGCAGACACTGTGGCCCTATACGTAAGGCGAGAAGGAATCCTTTACTTGATCGTGTACTACTCGTATGTTTCTTCCTTGTTCATGGGTCGGTCGGTCATTCCGGTTGCTTGTCCCTCTCGTCTCCGTGGATGGCTCGATTTTTCGTTTCCCTTCTGCTCCTCCAGCTCATTGATGCGATGGCTGCTAAGATGGGAATGATCATCAATCTGTTGGTCATCCAAGCATTTGCTTCTTTTCTCACAATATCATATGGAATGACTCAACCAAAAGTACATGAAGTTTTCGGAGTCATTTATCCCGATTCCTTTCTCCTTGAACATCCGACAAATGCGGGGGCAAAATCTGTTTCCCTCAACGGATCATTAGCTTGACCCACTCCTGGACAGACAAACATAGTCCGGACGGACCCATGATTACACAAAAACTCGGAGTGCTGAATACACTGTGTATGCAGTTATTTACAGTAGTTAGCAGCAGAGTTTGTTTATTTCTCTGCGGTTCCAACACAAATTCTTTCACACATTCAAAACAAATTCCAGGAGTCATCATGCACCCGGGGGGGAATCACTCAACTAGACAGACAATATTCAGACCTGGATTGACAATGCTGAGAAAGTATGATTGCCCCACCCATGGTCTCAAATGGCAACTCATTGTACTGGCCGCGACTTGGGTGAGAGACAACAGGCCACTGAAGCAGACACGGTCTTCGCTGTGCTAGTGCAGTCGAAATGAAATGCATTTTTCGGAAGCTGGTGGTCCATGAAGCTGCCTGGGCGAGACCACGGGGCGGTTGTGTCTGTTATTTTAAGATGCTTTCAGATATTGGAGCCCTTGGTACACATGGCTGGCCTAACACCCATTTCCGCACCCACCGCATTCCTTTCGATAAAATTTCCCTGGGAACAACGTTATCCTTCTTCCTTGCCATCCGCTCGTTCGTTCCACAAACGGTAGAAATGTACCCCCAAGGGTTTGAGTAAGTGGAAGTTACTAGGCTAATGTACGTACACACAACAAGCCATGTTCGTCATTTCTTCGTTGTGGGACCAGCAATAGAAGGTATCGACGGGGTGGAACCACTCTACGAATGCAAAGCGAAACAACAACAACAGCAGCAATAACAACAACAATAACAACAGAGAAGCTCTTCTCGTTTTTTTTTCTCCAACATCATCATCCCCTTCCTTCCTTTCTTCGGTCATACCAAGTGGAAGCAAACATGCAAACAATCGCCAAAGAGGAACGCAAAAGATCCTCTTTGGCTTTGTCGAGTAATGTAACCAAAGTGGGAGCCGAACAAGGAAATTGTCCCACTCAGCAATGTTTTCCAAATGTATATCTCATCATTCATGGATGATTCATCCCCCAATTGCCTCGTTTACCTCCCTTCCAAAATCAAAGGTGATCATCACACGTGAGGAAAGTGAAGTGTGCCATAGAGGTGATTTAGAGGCGTTTTGGACTGTCAGCCGATTTCAGCTTAAAAAGGGTGATGTCTCTGTCCCTCTGTCCCTCGTTCGTTTGGGATCCACCCTGGGTTTCTTACAAGTAGAAGATGGTGAAGCTATTTGTTGAAGGCAAACAATAAGGCAGACTGGGTTGCCAACCCAGTGAACCATATCTGTCGAGTGATGGTTCAATCCATTCCATGCCAAGCCAGCACTCACGTCGACAACGCTTCCATTCCCACTTGGTATACACACTGTAAGAAGAACCGTGGCACGTATATATACGAACGTACGTACGTATAGAGCAGAATCTTCACTGGGGCATGTGAGGTCTGTTCCTAAAAGCCTCAAGGGGGTTAGGTTGCTTTTTCCCAGTCCCCTCATTGAGAGACAACACCCCTCGTTCGTCTGGCGAAAAGGGGGTAATCCCAATGCATTGTAATATACATTGTATGTCAGAGCAGTCTGCCGCTCTGGCCATCAAGGCATCGGAATCTGCGTTTATTCATTTCGTCTTTACCAACTTCTTCAACGTTGGAGCAATAGCTAATCCCCTCCTTCTGTCGGAACGGTTTACGCAATAATCGCTCAAGAACAAGAGGCTGAATGAAAGTCAGGTCTTTGGCCGCGATTTAATTGATGCACGGGATGAGACAAGATAGTAGAAAATTTGGCCCGCCTTGGGGCCAAATTGGATTCGTTTCGATTTAATTGGAAGCCCCCAGATTGTTGACAGTACCAAAAAACACGAGGGAGGGGTTTGGGTTTCTACCATCGCAAGGAATATGTATGGGAGGATTTCCATCAGTTTTATGACTTAAACTAACCACCTGTGCCATGATGCATCCTGCGAGTCGGGGGTTGACTTTCGTAGTTCATAAGATGCTGGTCGAGTACTTGACAATTATGTTCAGAACTAAATATTGTCGCGTGTTTTAACGTATCACATCTGAGACACCTTTTTCCGTAGCCAATCTTGAGTGGTAGTGGTACACTATGTAAATGAGGGCAGAAGATTTATGACATGGAAACAATAAGGGTAATTTGGAGCCAGTCTGTCCATTCATCGTGCGTTCTAAGAAGACTTTCAGCTGAATAAAAGCGAAAGAATCCAGCCAGCTGCTCCTTCTCACCCAAACCAAAAGCGAGGTGCCAAACTGAACCACTTTCCAGAGGACACCCTACCTATGACAACCTGGAACCAGGCAATACCACAACTCAGCCGACCAGATAAACTCCTGAACGCAGAGGGCAGCACTATCTATGTATCTGGACCTTTTATCGTCCAAGAACCATTCTTCCATTTTGATTCGCTGGGTTAGGACTGGTATGAGTACATATATGTATGTCTGACACTCCAAGGCTTGGACTGACTAGCCTTTGAGGCCGAAACTTGAGGTTTGGTTTTCACCTCTGGTATCACTTTTCTGGTGTTCATTATTGAGACCGAGCTGACTCGCTACTGTGGTGCATTATGTGGGAGAAGCCTTGAGGGAGCATTCCTTTCAGCATGTTCCGTGTACAAATATCCGTGTGCGAACGAACAAAGTGCATTGTACGTCCAATGGAGCTGTTGTCGGGAAAAAATGCTCAGCCAAAGGAAGAAGGAATGGCTCCAAAATGAGGGCTTTGTAGCTTCATTAAAAGTGCTGAAAATGGTGCCTCCTCTGTCCATTTACTTCACCTGCCATTTTTTGACAGCCTAGAAATTGGGATGAAAACATTCGACTTCCACCCAATCCAAGCACAAAAAGATACTACATACCCTAGTATACGTAGTAGACAGGAGGATACCTTGATACAGTAGCACTCCTGGTTTTAGGGACGGAACGGATCTCTCCTTTCGCCATGGCCAGGCACACAACTATGAACCGTAGTAATGAGTTGTCATTTTGCTCTGCCACATGCAAATATTTGGCCAGACAGACAAGGAAAATCAGCATAATTCAAGTGATGATAGCCAGCAACTCACTTGGAACAAGTTGAAATGTTAAATGCAAATTGCCATTTTCTCCGCTCCATTTCGCCATCTTCGTGTTCCACATCATCTTCAAATGGGAGAGAAATCTCTATCTCACGCCATCAATGTCCTCTTGTTCAGTTGCTTCACAGTACGAGTACAACATATAAAGTCTTGCTCCCAATTGAGTGAAACTCCCCTTTTATACGTTTATACATCTATCGGCCCGAGTATTTTACATCCGTGCGAGTTTTGGCAGTCTCCACCCTCACTTGTTGATGATTGGTGGATACATTTTACACGCTGATTACGGACAATGATAAACGACCAGAAACAAAAAAGAATCTCTCGCCTCTGTTGCCTTAGATTTACAGGAATCTCTCGAGCCATTTTTTGCTTCAAACCAATTTGAAGGAGCGGAGGAATCATGCTCCAATGGTCAGGAGGACGCCTTGGATTCGTGGTTGGACAAATTAGTGCGGTTCAAGGAATGATTAAGAATCAACAACGGCCGCCGTTCTGCAATTGGTCAAAAGATCAGTTTGGTGCGTTACTCAACATTGAGTCACTGAACAAACTCGAGACTTTTTCTTCCCAGGACATTTATTATATCATGAGGCAAAACCTTGAAAAAGTTATTGACATTCTCCGGTCAAAGTCGTAACTTCGAGTACAGAAGTAAGTAAGAGAAGAGAACAACCCGACGTGGTTGGCGATGGGCGCCGAAAGCCGTTTTGACATCAGGACACAGCAGTGGTCGAGATTGAATTCGAAGATAACGATCGACAGGACGTCTTTATTATTGCAGTGGTTTTCTCGACAACTTGAGTCGACTGTCATGTCCGCCGTCGTCGTAACGATTTCATTATTGCGCTTTGCCTTCAGCCGGGCTTGAAACTCCGTGAGTCACTCAGCCAATCCCAAGGAACCATCTATCACTCGGTAAATTAGGTTCAATTTTCAGTTGTCGTTGAAATTACCAATGCTTCGGCTCTGTCGTCCACTCCAAAGACGCTAACATAGATCATGTGCCCCTAGATTTGTAACTGGGGTTGGTGTGGCATTCAAGCAGGTCAATTCCGGACTAGCTAATTTTTAAGAATTTGGAATACCTGAAGGAAGATTGGAACTCAATGTAATGAATAGGGTCAAAAATGCGGTCGCTGCCTTTGATTCCGTGTTCCATCTATGGATTCTGCGAAGTGTGATGCGATCTTGGTTACGTTTTCATGGTTCTACCGAATGAATCAGATCAGACGAACCCCAGCCGAGAGATTAGTGCTGATCTTTTTTTAAGAACCGACAAATTGGACGACAGAGGAAATGGGCGTGGGTGATAATTTGCGGTTCCACCAATCACTCACATCTCGTCATCAGCCAAACTTGAATCGAAGAACATCATTTTTCAAGTATTTCTTGTGCCACTTGACTCCAGCCTCTGGATTGCATACAACTGCTATGGGTAATGAAGACTTTTGGTATGGAATAAATTGGGTTGTCGTTGTTGTTACTGTTGTTGTTGAGATATGCGAGTGGCAACGACAGCAGATTCAGGTCGGACAAATCCCTGAACAAGGTGAGCACTTGGCCACAGCCTAAAAGCCTCCTCCTTCATTTTGGTAGGGAGTGAAATGGGGGCCCAAGACGATGGTAGTGCTACCATGGTAGTTTGAGATGACCAGGCGATCAGCCAGCCTGGAAAACGCCTAGCAAACGCCCGGGAGAACCAAAACCAGAAGAATAAAAGTAAAAAGAAGGTACGCGGGGTGCTGCTTTCGGGTGAGAGGTAGCGATTAGTCTGCTACGCCCAACCAAACACCTGATTATCTCAGACTAGTGGGCCAATATTCTCGTTGCTAGCGAGCGAATGTTGGACTAGGTTCAGTGAGCAGGTTGGCCCAAAACATTATTCTTGTTTCATAAGTTCTCGTTGCTTTTAAAAGATCGTATTCATCATGGAGAAAGAATGGCCTTGGACAATAATAAAAGGTGGAGCCAAAGATGACCTGGATCTCAGATTCAGTTCCCATTTGCCCACTTCGAGCCCTGAAGGGTAATGTGGGCTTGAAAGGACTTGTCTCCTCCGTTAACGAGTTGGTTTCGGGTGATGACTCTATCAGGTCGGTCATCCACGGCACTCACGGTCGAGAGTAGCTAGAATGGCCAGAATGGAAGAAAAAAGATTATTTCGTCCGAAACCCTCCTCACTCGGCAAGTGACAAAGCGAGAGAACGAGAGATTCGTTTAAAAGAACAATACCCCCTGAAACATTGGGCGCTGACTTGTTGAATTCGTCGAAGGAAATCAAACCAACAGTCGAGTGAGTCCACGGTGATTAGTATGAAATGACAAATTCCTCGCATCGCTACAACAACGGACTGCATGGAGTACTATTCACTATCTGTCACTAGGTACTCACACTGTGCACTTATGTGTGGACAATTGGTCCGGGCAGGAAGGAAAACCAAAAGAAACATGGCCGTGGTGGACCTCAAATTTCCTCCTTTCAAATTCAACATACAGTATATACAAGTACCTTCTTACTACTTTGGCTGGGCGAAAAAACCGAAATCATTACGAAATGAATAGAAGATTGGATCTTAATTGGTTTTCTACTTCAACACGTCTCCTTCGATGAGAATGACTGGTCGTCCATGGCCACGACAGCAGTGTTGTGGACCCATAATGAAGAAAATGATGATGATGATGATGAACATGAAATTGAAATGAGAATTTTCAACGTAGGAGAATGAAAGGAATTTCGTCATTTTCCCACTTTCATGTCGTCTTTCGGAACATTGTGAGAGCCGGAGCAAGCATATTTTCTACCCTGTCTATCTATATACCATTACAGAAGGCAATATTGTAGTTACTTATCTGACTTGAAAGCCTCGTAAAGACAAGGATCCGCTGAAATGTTAATGCAAACTTGAGATCTACCCCTTTTCAATTTGGTCTTTGGATCCCTTTTTAGGCTCGCCAAATTCCTCGAGGACACTTCTCTCGGATGCATTGGTAGTAAATTGGTAACTGTGACCCATCCTTCCGGTGCAAAAGGACTCATTTTTCCGCTTCATAAAAATCGTGGAATGAAATGAGAGCTGCTCCATGTTGAACGCCAGGAAATGTGCCAATGGTACCATGTGTGTGTGCCCCGAATATTGATTCCTTCCCATCACCACCGGGCGTTGGAAGCACTACTCGAAACAAAAGCTCGATTCCACGCAGATTTAAACTTTGGCCACAAGGGCCGAGTTGACACTGAAACAAGGACTTTGAGCAGTGTTTTGTTCCTCCTCTCTGTTGTGCCACACTTGCAATTTGGATCCGCTCTCTTTTAACGTCCGTGGAACAGCCACGAACGTGGGATGAGGTTGGGGACGTGCCCCTCCTCCCCTTGGCTTCTTCTCTCCTAATGGAACCGGGGGACGTCGTCGATGATTTGGCCATGGAAAATTGATTCGTACCATAAAATGGTAACCTTTTGTCACACAGCTAAATATCATCGGCTGCCTTCTGAGTGAACCGAACCCATTTTCTACCTCAGCATGCTCGATTCTATTTCTAACAATTTTACTCGTACAGGATTGCTTCAATTGCTCAAATAAGTATGGTGAATCGTCAAAAAATGATTGATACAAGGCAATAGTCCTTTTCATTCTCCTCTCCTTCCTCTCGTTGTGGACAAACCAACGGTGAATTACAAAAATAAGCTCAAAGATGCCTGATTTTAACAAGATGTTTTTTGCTGATACAACTTATTGCTGATTTATTCTAACACCACCAACCCTTTTTAGAGACTTTTCAAATTCTATAAGGGTATAATTACAAACATTCTTGACGTCCAAATATTGATAAAGAGAGAGCTATATATTGTATACTTGTAGCATATTAGTGACTAATATGTAGCATTTCCCAAAAGAGTTGAGGGCTGATTCATAGTGTCACAGTACTTGGGCAATATACGTATAGTTAGTTCATTGAATAATATCTTGATAATTTCTGGCATCTTAGAGCGTATTTTCTTGCTTCTACGTTTGTTTGTCCGCACCTAGACGAAGCAGAGGGCGCTTCCTCCGCTCAATGAAAAGGACAAATGGCAATCGCAACCAAAATTTGAGTGACAAGTGCGGTAAATGAGAAAGACAATGTATAATTCACGAAAAGTATCCTCAATGTTGCCAAAAATATGTAATTTAGAAAAAATATATTTACATGGTATAATGCTGCTGTCACTTTCATTAAAGTTCTAGCAACTAAATTCGGCTGGCTACCACAAAACGTTAATGTGTTTTACCTTCTTAAAGAGCACTTTCTGGAGAGAGCCGCACATGAGTGCTGAAAGCATTGGCTGAATATCTAATTGAACATGATGATGATGATGATGATGATGATGATGATGATGATATGATGTTGATGTTGATGATGATATGATGATGTTAATGATGATATGATGATGTTGATGATGAAAATGATGATGATGAGTATGTTGTTGGTGAAGATGATGTTGATGTTGTTGTTGTTGTTGTTGTTGATGATGATGATGATACTGATGCTGTTGATGATGATGATGATGACGATTTTGCTGTTGTTGATGATGATGTTAATATTGTTGTTGTTGAAGATATTGCTGATGATGTTGCTGCTGCTGGTGATGTCGTTGATGATATAGTTGATATTGCTTATGCTGATGTTGTTGATGATGCTTATGCTGATTTTGTTGTTGTTGATGATGTTTTTGTTGTTGTTGATGATGACGACGATGATTATGGTCCTGTTGGTGAAATAGTGAAATGGAAATGTTTATATTGTTGGCTCAATTGTTTGCAGGAAAATGCTCAAGTATCAAACTTTGCAGAGCCTTGTCAGTTAGCATTCGAATCAACCATGAAAGCCCTTTTAGAGAATTCCTTAAAGCTTGCCTGAAGAAAAGTTTGGAGCGATAAAATATTTATTCCCGATGTTGAGTTGGTCAGTCGTATGTCTCCCTTTTTTCAGCTTACGGATGTGTGCCTTACAGTATGATACGCTCACTTTCCATTAGAATATAAAAAAACCAAAACGAGGAACGAGGAAAGTATGAACAATTTCTAAATTTTCCTTTTTTAATGATAACATTACTTGATGAGAAAGGTGGACACTTTAATCTTAGGAGCCACCACCGATGCCTACAGATTTCTAGTTGGGTCAAGAAAATATCCTCACTTTTTCGGACGAATTTGGTTAACTTTTGGCAGCAGAATTGTCACTCAGCAAACCATAAACGAAGATAAGATGATGATGACGATGGGGATGGCGAACCGAGCTCTCTGCCTTCTGCCCTAAGTTTGGAAGTCAATGGGCATGGCCAGTTGGAGGCTTTCAGATTAGTTCGTAGAGCAAAAACAGCCTTGATCCTCCATTCATTTTACGATGTTAAGTCATGACAGTGCATAAAGTGAGTAATGGTGTGCACATGTGTGATCAGCAGTCAGTCAGTCAGTCAGACGTCGCTTCCTCCTGTATGTCTCTCCGATTCGTATACACTGTAAGCCAGCTCATTTGAAGAGCTAGCAGGATTTCAGGTGCGACACATTTTTGACATGGATGTAGTAGAACATGAATGGATGAATCTTTGAACTCGAGGGAGTGCAAGATAATTATACGAGTCCACGGTGTTGTGAAGAAGCATTGTGGGTAAATATTACTGGAGGCACTAGAAGCCCAGAGAGACTGATTGGAAGAGGGAAATTTGTCACGTGGGTCTCGTAAGAAATAGATCAAAGCCAAGCAAGGGAAAGGCACCGCCTTAAACTGGCTTGGAGGCCAAGCGTACAGCACACATGATCTTTATGATGATGATGATAAAGAAGAAGGAGTAAGACCTGGAAGAAGAAGACGAAGCGTTTCTTCCTAACGTTGGAGCTCACGTATGACCTGCCGACAAGAGCAAAAATGTCTCGTCATTTATCTTCTTTATCAGAAGCATGGATCAAGTTCGAAATAAAGATTCTCATCATGGACAGATACAAATAGTGAGCAAGACATTCTTTCGGAACAAAAGTCATTGACGACCCAATCTCAAGAATGTTCAGCCTTTTCTCCTCAATCCCGATGAACGATGAATCACGAACAGAATATCGAAGCCAAATTCAACGACGAATGCTGCTACTACTCGCACATACCACCACTCTACTCTACAACTCAGCCTTGAGCAGAAATAACGAGTCTGATCAACTTTTGAGCTCAAATAGGAATGTTTTGACAGCTTCATAATTGGTCATCCCACTACTATTCTCGTCTATGACTGATAGGACAAATACAGCAGGATCACTTTTTTGGATGATGTAACAAAACTCGCCGCCTCTCTTCTCCTCCTACTCCAATAACTGTTTGGACCTCGATTAAATACTAGTTTTCTCTCTCTAGAATGTTGTTGTTATTTCTTAGTAACTGTGGGAGCTGGAATTCTGAAGTCCGACTGGTGAGTAGTTAAGACAATCAAGTCCATAAACCCACACAATCAAACTCGATTTCTAGATCCAGTGAGTGAGGGGCCAGGTGGAAAACGGAGAGGGATCTTTGTGTTGCTAAATCCAAAATCCCCGATTACAAACTCTCAAATGAGAAATGTCGGAAAACTTATATTACGTCGGTTTGATCTGTGGAACGAGCCTGGACGGGATTGATGCCGTTCTGGTGGAGATCCCCTCTGATGACGAGGGAGATGGCAAGGATGGGCGGCCGAACATCAAATTGGTTCGAAGCCATTTTGCGACATTTGAAGACAAGTTTGTGTCACGCATGAAGAACCTTTCACTCGGGATTTATGGACCAGGCGAGGACCCGATATTCCAATTGGGAACCCTGGACCGAGAAGCGGGACATCTATTTGCTCAAGCAGCCAATCAGCTTTTGGCTAAATCCCCTGAAATTGGACCCGACAGAGTCAAAGCCATCGGGAGTCATGGAATCACAGTCCGCCATTGTCCCGCAGAGGGCCCGACTCCGAGTTTCACTCTGCAAATTGGCGACCCCAACACCATTGCCGTGGGCACGGGGATCAACGTGGTGGGCGACCTTCGACGAAAAGACCTGGCTTTGGGCGGCCAAGGGGCACCCCTGGTCCCGGCTCTTCACCAAGCCATTTTCTCTCATCCCCAAGTGGCTAGATGCATAGTGAACATCGGAGGGATCAGCAACGTCACCATTCTGAGGCCAGGCCAATCGACTTTGGGCTTTGATACGGGCCCAGGAAATACGCTCTTGGATGCTTGGTGCCACGAAAAGACGGGCATGGACTTTGACAGGAACGGAGAATGGTCTCAGAGTGGTCAGTTGAATCCGGCCCTCTTGAAGCATTTGAGAGATGAAAGCTACTTTGAACTGAAGCCCCCCAAAAGCACCGGCAAGGAGCTCTTTAATCCATCGTGGCTCAAGGGCAAATTGCAATCCTGGACGAATGCCTCTTCGTCACATCCGCTTTCGGATGTGGATATTCAATGCACATTGGTACATTTAACGGTCACGACAATAGCCGAAGCGTTGCGGGACGAGCGGGACAAGCTGGATGGTGTCCAAGAGGTCTACGTGTGCGGTGGGGGAGCTCGTAATGGTTTCCTAATGGAATTGTTGGACAGTGCCTTGGTGCCCTTGATTGTGAGGACAACTAATCATCTTGGGGTTCATAGTGATTTCGTGGAGGCCATGGCTTTCGCTTGGTTGGCCCATGCTTTCACTCGGGATCGTGCTGGCAATTTACCCGAAGTGACCGGAGCGAAATCAAAGGCCATCTTGGGAGGACTCTATAAAGCGGGTTAATGAAAAAACCCACGCACACTTTATTACAACGCTCGTGCTAATAACCACCGGGCCAAGGGACCGCTCGCTACCCACTGCAACCACCATATGGGACATGGAAAGGATAACGGGGTCGGAAATGAGGAAAGAAGAATCAAGCTGGCAACCTATTAAGTTGGACTTTCACCTACTTCCAACAATCCACCATCATATAAGCACGCACGCCTGGACGCTCTAACCTACTAAGCTCCCTTTCCTCAATCTCGACCTTGTTGTATGCTCAGGAAATAAACCTCATTTTCTCTCACATAAACTGGGGAAGTTTTTCTCCATTTGCAAAGTTTTTCCAAACTCTGAGAGCCAAGACAAAACACAAAAGCCGTTTGCGCCATGCCATCAAATGTGGGTACAAGAAAAAAAGCACTGAGCCAATTTCCTAACTGGCCTCTGTGTCACTCCTTTTCGACCTCGTTTTTCTCCCTTAATTTCTTCTCTGTCCTCAAAGACCGCCGGAGGCTGGTGAGGCTCTCTTTTCTTCACTCGCAGCCTCCATTGGGATCCCAAGGAAGGAAAAGAGGGAGAGAGAGAGAGAACAAGAGAGTGAGAGGGGAGAGAAGAGGACGGAGAAGCAGGGGCCCTGTTTGGTGTCCTTCTAGCACAGTAAGAGTAGAGTGGAGTAGTGCTGCCCAAAACGACGTTGAATGAGATGAAGGTTCGAGGCACGAAGAAGATGGAGGCCCTTTTTGAAATGATGCTCGCCCCGAAAAGACAGATGAGGTCAAAATTAGGCTCAAGACGACGAGGCAGGAGACGCCGATCGCATACAAGTCAGGGCTCATGATGATTCTGACAAGGGAGAAGATGAAGATGGAACGATAGAACATGGCAGGACCAAAGGGCCCTCTTACTCTTCAACTAACTTCGGTGAACGTCATTGTATTTTCAAGGGATTTTTTCCCTTCCTTTTCGGCTTATGACTAAGGACGCAGATAGAAGGACAAGAAAGATTATGCTTCGTCCTCTGATTTCATCGCTTTCCATTTCCATTAAGATCTAACCATGTTCAGTAGTATGTCCATAGGTACCAACTCGGTGCAGTTGAACGAATGATTTATAATCGCGGGTTGTCTTCTCGGGCTTGGGCAATGCCATCAATTTCTTCCATTCTATGTACCATTATATATAGTCTACTGTATGTGTACGTACCTTCTCTGTAAGCACTGATCTCCTGTTTTGGCCCGGCCTTCCCTTCTTTCATGTGGTATGAACCAGTGGGAGTTCCGTTCAAGTGTGGACGAGTCCAACAGAAATGTTACCGGAAACGGAAAAGTGCCCGAAGCGGAAGTGCGATGCTGTTGGGACGTGCCAACAACTACACAGCTCTAGTTTCCACCTCCCAATCTTTTGGCATCATCTTAGCCGTGCTTGACGGGTTGGATCACTGAAGAGTGGGTGATAGTGGTGCTCCCCGCTTGGCCACCATTAGTTCTTTTTTTTGCTCTCTTTTCTTTCTCTTGCCTTCTCACGGCCCTCCAAATGGCAAACGGGATCACTCTCTGGCTGAATCATCCCATGGGAGAAAAGTTTACTCAGAAATATGTTTTCCCCCTTGAAAAGGCTCCTTGGATATCTCATCTTCGACTTCCTCCCTCTACCCGTTGTTCACTTGGAATGAACAGCCCAAGTGAGCTGCTTCATTGCTTGCTCGGGAAAATGTACGTGGTACAACATGAGCCATCCAAGTAACCATTGTTAGGAGAAATCCCTCGTTACCCAACCAGTCAATGCTGGAAAAACGTATGGGTCCGTGTATACGTACTTTACGAACACTGGTGTACGAGTAGGTACGGAGAGGAGCTTGTGATGATCGGGTCGTAAAACTTGGCCAGTTCCCCAAGCATCATCAACTCACGTTTGGATTGCTAGCCAGACAAACTGGGATTGAGGAGAGAAGCTTTTTGGGGAGTTCCAAGTCCCATTTCATTCAGTGAAGAAACGAACAAAAGAAGTTCCATTATGTAACAACTGCTGCTTCGCAGATCATCGTGCACATTCACGCCGAGTCTGAGGTCGGGCTCTCTCGGATGGCCAGTCTGAGGCTCCTCCAATTCATGTCACCCAAAACATGCTCCCTAATCTAGCTCGGAACATGCAGCCAATGTGTCTTTTATGGAGTGCCACACTTTAAAGATCTTCAATGTTTTGAAGAGGGGTATAAACAACAAAGTGCCAAATGAGTTTCAGTCGACACTCGGGAGGCCTGAGGGCAACTACGGTATGCTGCTGTACTAAGACTGAAGAAAATTTATGGGCATCATTTTCTTGAGCTCAAGTGTTTGAGTTCAAGCGATGGCGTGTCGGTTTGAAATGTGTGCTCCATACAACACAATCCGCATCAAAACGCACATGTTCTTCATCATCAGGATCAAATCTTTACAATCATCTTGGTCCCATTGGTTGACTTCAGATTTTCAATGTGAAAATGCCCACAATAGGAATATTCTCTTGCCGCAAACGTTGTTGAGATCTTTGTTCCGCAAACTTGGTGGTATTTTCCATACGTTAAGGGGGAAAAATCCATCCCTTGGGATTGAGGCATTTTAGAACAATATATGAAAAAGCTTTCATCCAATTTTCAAACTTTCAAGATCAGACCCCCCTTGAACCAAGGGTAAAGTTCAGACAACGCACCGTGATAGTCAGGGTTGGTGGAGGTAGGAATTAGGGGGTGTCAACCTCCTCCGTCCAATTCGGTGCAAGAAAGCTAGGTGTATAAGTGAGTGAGTGAGTGCGTGTGTGCATCTGTTCGTTCGCTACTTGCCTTCGCATAGGTCTCCATCAGGTCTGGGGGGGTTGTGATTCCACGGACTGTTGGTTTTGACTCGAAAGTTGAATCTAACGCCTATTCCAGAGTAAGGGTGAAAGGGTACGTGCGTACGTGAAGAGCTTGGCGAACAATCGAGGGTTGACTTTCGTTGAATTGTACACGCCTAGGAGCGGCCATCTTAGGGGTGAAACAAAGAAAGAAAGAGAGAAAGAAAGAAAAATCATCCGCAGACTTCTGTCATCCACATGGTTTTGCATTAGAAAATGGCACAACCGCTGTCTTCTATGGTCCATTGTACCTTTTCGAATTCGCCCCGAAATCGGAACCCATGTTTAGCATTTTGGAGCCGCCCTTTCTTTCCTTATACAAGTTGAATAAAAAAGCGAAAGAGGAAAGAAGAAGCCCGGGACAAGGTTACGTGACCACAATATTCATTGCCATCTCTAGAGGGTCTGGCCAAAGGGGAGGAATGGGGAATGGAAATTGTCCATATTCCCATGCTCTTACCTCAAAGGGCAATTCGGCCAAAATATGGACTCTTTTACCCACTGCCAACATATGACAACCCTACGAAAGAGTGGGCAGAAGAAAGTGAGTGGTGGGCGAGGTTGCCATCCATGCCTTTCGCCTTTAACGTGGTAAAAGGGACCGAGCGAGACGAACATTATTTCAATTGGGCTTTTGTTATGCCACTTGATCTCCGAGTCCGAAGCCCCCTATAAGTTTCCATAGACTTCAAGGAACGACCACAGAGAGCCGTGTTGGTGCATGGAACTTGCGGGTTCATAAAAAGGTAGAGGGAAAAGTGGAAAAGGCGAAACGAAAGAGGTTTTATCTGAAACGTAAAATGTGGAACAACTTTAAGTATCACTATGGAGCTCAAGACTCTTTGCTACAGAAACCCGGCTCGAATTCGGTATTTCCACTCAATGGTAATGCTGGGAAAGCCAAGGCAAAGAGATAAGGAATAGGCAGTTCCCTTTCATATCGGGTCAGCAGTTTTTTCAATCTCCAATCACGCATTCTTCGAAAAAATGAAAAAGTTGATCCTGTACTTGGAAATGAAATGGTTTGGGCTGGTGTGCCCGTTGCCAATCCTGGCTTCGTTATTTCTTCCTGGGGGCTCCATATTGATATGGAATCTCGTGCTTCCACGACTGGAGCTGACCGCAAGTTGCGGAGGATATAATACCAAGGGGCTCTCTGCATGAATGGGGCTGTGGGTGAGTGGGTGGTCCCGGGGAGCATGTGCACTTAGTAGTGTAGAGCCGGAAAAGGGTGGATGGCATGCGTACGTATATATAAGTAGTTGGTGAGAGGGGACACCAACGGCAGTTGCTCGTCGGTAGTGCTATTCGGCAGTCAATCCAACCCATGGACCTGGTCGAGTACATCTCATGGGAAAATATAATAATAAGCTGAGGGAGTTGAGGTATTCCCCCAACGGACGCAGACAGTCCTCCCTCTGTTTCTCGTTCCCAAACATACTATTGCACTCCAAGAGATAGGGAGACGCGCAAATGAGTGACTTTATCAATAAATCAAGATTGTCGTCCGCCCAGTCGTCTGATCTGTCTGTCCCTAAAAGTCATTGTGAGGTCCCCAATCCAAAAACTATATTAAGCATCTCGATTCATGGAAGAAAAAAAGTTTGGAAATGAAAGGCCTCCTCCCTCCAATCCCAGATTAAGGCACATTCCACGAGCCGGAATGGCGGTCGTAAATGGAATATTGCATCATTTCCTGGCTCATCCTCAATCTTTTCTTCCAATATTATTACTGGAGTGCTCCTATTCGATTCCACATAGTGTACTGTATAAGCTGCTGGCTGAGAGAATGCTTTCTTGGGGGTTCCAAGAGCAAAAGAGGATCGAAGAAAGAGGAGAAGAGGAAGAAGCAAAAGAAGGGATTCCAGATTGGACCAAATGTGGGAACACTTTCTTTCAACAAGGGCTGGAGTCCTTCCAGCAATGTTGTGTCCCATATTTTATGATGCTTCGCATGACCCAATTTCAAAGTGTCTGTTGGATTGCCACCCTCCCTATGATTACTTTCATCTGAAAGAAGGGAATGCGAAGGAAGGAAGGTCAAAATGTGTGAAGAGCCAGATAACTGTCCTTGTCAATAATTTAGGTGTTTAGTAAATCAAAAGCATGAATCCCAAACAACTTGTTCATACGTCTTTGATTGGAATATTACTATAGATTCATGATCTGATTGCAAAAGTCCAAGGGCTCTAGATTTATGTCTCGAGAGAGACAGGGTCAACAATTTTCTTTTTTTTTTTTCTCTCCACGTTTGCTCATCTTATCTTGGATCAAACATATCTTGGCCTGTTTCTGACTGACCATGGCCATTGATCGAGTTTACTTGAAATCGAAACACACTCAAGACAAATATCCAAATCAACGTCTATTCGACTTCCCTTTGAAAATTAACCTCTGGCGACAAATGATCTTGGGGATTTGTATTTCGTTGTAAGTGATTCGTCAAGTTCCAGCGAAATCATGCGTGCACTTGAGCAGTTGAACCATGAAATTGCTCGCGTCCACATGTACATTTGCACTACACACTACATACAAGGTATATATACCGTAGTAGCAAAGTAAATTCTTGCTCGTCCTCTATCTACGAGAGCAAGCGATGCAACTATGTGTGGAAAAAAAATCTTGTATTGTTAAATGTTTTAGGTAGTATAGAAAACCCACAGAGTCCAATGCATTTGGCATTCCCCAGTTGGCAAGTAATGCGACACTCGGTCTCGAATCTAGTGCTTGAGGCGATTTACGGGGAAATTTGTGGCATCGGGTGCGTCTCGAGCGTTGAGCAATGTAGGAGATTTTAATTAAGTGATAAATAATGTCACTTCAAAGCTCTACAGTCAGAATTCCTGGAAGAAGGGAGGAACAGAAAGTAAGAGAGAGAGAGAGAGAGATAAGGAACTGGGACACTCTATGCCCCTGTTTGTGTGTGTGTGTTTGTGTATGTGTACGTTCGTCCGTGGGGTCTCTCATTTTCTGAGTCGCTTTTCTCCAGGTGTGAGTGACTTGACTTGCCCCCGAGAGTTTCGCTCCTCCCCGACTCGGTCTCTTTTTCCCTCTGACTTTGTAAGTGAGAACTACGTACTCTAGGTCTGCATACATACATACATACATACAGGCTAGTGACTGCTCGTTCTTCTTTCGACGGGTTCTTTTCTGTCAGAGGCTAGGAATCAAGCCATACATTCCAATCTTGTCAGCACCTAAACAGGCGTTGAGGCTTCAGAGCAAATAACACGCCAACACAACGACGAGCACTTTTTCACTCCGAAATGAGTTACGGTCTCATTGTCTTGAGACGGAGCAATTCAATGAAAATGGGTCTAAAAGTGGGCCCAATTATGGTGGGTTGTAGCTTTAGGTCTTGGAGCAGCACTTGGCCCATTCTTTGCACCCTTGTTCTCAGATTAACGAGCGAAAGATCTACTTGAGGAGAGCCGATAGACACTTGGAATATCGGCGAATGTCCTGAAGGTATGATACATGTCAGCATGGTCACGAGCTGGGATATAACAACTTCAGTCCAATGTGTCACCGATGGCGTCATCACAAACCCCAAATAAGTTGGGTGGGAGGAAAGAAAAAGACTGAACGAATCTCAGATAAAAAGAAAGAAAGAAGGAACGACAGAATAATAGCTTTAACGGTTACCACTGCTGCTGCGGATCCTGCTACTTCTCGCTGCTACTCTGAGCGAAAGATATGTGAAATCGGCAACGTTGACAGGAAACGATGGCGTTAACGAGTCGTTGTCGTCGTCCTCGTCGTCGTCTTTGCCGTCATTTGATGCTCTCCTTCTTGTCGTTCCCGGCTCATCCCATTTTTCTTTCCCCATCGCTCGACGAGTGAGTGCAACATAGCATGGCTCAAATAGCTGTGACATTCCAGAACTATCATCACTTCTTCCTCAAGGAGACAGTTTGATGGCTGCAGACACATACCACGCTAAGCAGCCCAACGCGTTCCTGGCCCCATGATACCCTCCATTCCGGATCTTTGCCTGCGTGTCACGAAGGCGTGATCCATTCCAGTGTCTTCCATGTCGTTGTTGCGTGGGCTGGATTGCACCAGAGCTCCAATTACACCCGATGTGTCCATGATTGAATACCTACCATACCCAGTTTGGGCACATCCGCTTCGTCTCTCCGGATTCCGCCAGAAACAGGGATGCTCTCTGACACTCGTTCCATCTTGGTTCATGAACTTGTCAGGTCAAACATCCATTAGGCCGATATTCGATCCCGATTTGAAAACTGAGCACCGTAGTCAAAATCGCCAATGTGGCTTGTCGTACCCAATGAACCTGTTCCAAACGGTAGTGAGATATGTTCAAGACCGGGAGAAAGGCTCACACAGGGCCAAGGGTTAGCCGCTCAAACTTCTTTGGGTTGGGAAATGAAAAGAAAACAGTTTGTTTGTGGATTGGTGGGTGTGTTCGTCATCTG
>NC_081447.1:7921459-7991934 GCF_007210705.1 Tigriopus californicus | reverse complement strand
GAAATGAAAAGAAAACAGTTTGTTTGTGGATTGGTGGGTGTGTTCGTCATCTGTACTCGAGCTGGGCTGGAAAGGGCCGGAAACAATGGGATTGAAGGACTGAGCGGAATGGGGACCGGGCCTAAAGAAGCCATGACAACTTGCCCCAAAACTCCGATAATTTTTTTGCCGCTTGTTGTGAACGTCTTGCGGATGTCATTTTCGTTCCACCAGACCAGAAAGAGGAAGATCACAACAACTCATACACCAGGAGAGAAAGATTGCAACCCCTTAGGAAAAAAAGAAAGTTTCTCGCCGTACGTCTTCTGAGTCCATATCACCGCTTGCTTGTGTACTGTATTACTCGTACGGTAGAGTGTGGACTGGCGTACCTACTGTATGTATGTATGTATGTATGTATCTCGTACAATGCTACTTGCGCTGAGCATCCTCTTCTCCTTCTTTGTCCTCCTCCGCATCCTTTAGATCCGTGAATAAAAAACAAGGACTCGTGCCTGTGTGGTGTGCCTTACTTTGGCCCGAATGTTGCTTGGTCGGGGCACAAATCGTAAAAACAAGGCATAAATCTCAAAGTTTTGGGGAAGAAGCTAAGTCCCAGTAAATCCTCGGGAATCTAGTGCACGCATACACCAGCTCATTCAGCACTATGCATCGAGTATCCAAGACGGCACGAGTCCCAGAGATGTTGTTGTTATTGTTGTTGTTGTTATCGTGGAAGTAAAGTAAAAGTATTCCGACTAGTCCAATCTATGCATTCAGAGGGGACCTACTCGAAGAAATTGAAATCGGAAATATGACTAGAACATTTTCGTCATTTCGTTCAACAGATTCTGAGCCCAAGAACAACGAGTGTAAATGCTAAAAAAAACTGCTCCGCATTTTGTCAACTAAAAGTATTAACATAATCCAGTGGTCAGTTATATTATCATTGAACCGAATTAAATATATTCATCTCATTATTTTGAGTGTTCATTTTAAAGAATTTGAGTTCAAACAAGTAGCCAAAAGAAGAGGACGAAGAGGGGAGTAAAATATTTCGTCTATATTTCGCAGAAGTTAGTACAATTTGCATTCTAAAGTAAAATTTGTTTTTCTTTGTTTTTAATGCCCATGAAACTTGCGAAAAGGAAGATGAAATGGGAAAAAATCGGGTATCTTTACTGTCTCATTTTGATCTTTTTGTTTCCTATCCAGAGCTTTCTGGTTGTATTGGCTAAAGTCAAGCTGCAATTAGTAGTATGATATTAGTGTTACCACCATTTGTATACATATTGTCTTGGACAATGATTTGAATAAAAATCAACTTGAATTTTGAAAAGATGAATGCCTATTAGGTTGTCATGATTTTCATTTCTGAGCGTAAAATCACAATTTAAGAACAGACCATCATGACAAAAATCGTAGCTGATTTTTCCGACCCTTAATGACTCCGATAAGAACTTATATCAACTCCGATAAAGTTGACTCAGAGCGGCAAGACAAGAAAGAAACTGCGTCTCTACTGCCTCTCACATACGGTATGGTTGACGTACTCTGTGTATGCTCTTACAGCAATAACACATCAATCGATGTTGTGCACGACGTCGCCACGTACTTAAATAGTCACTCTCTGTGATCCCGTCAATATATTGTGTGGGTAACTAGGTATAGACCGAAAAGTCGACATAAAATGTCAGCAATTGATTCTGAGTGCAACAAGGTGCAGCATATGCATATTTTCTTTTGAAGATATTATCGCAAAACGTTACATGGCTGAAACTGATTGAAATAGTCTGTATCAATGACTTGTGTATGTAGTTGTTTCATGTATTTGTTCATTTTGTGAAACTTTTGCTGACCAAATACGATTGAATTGGGCATATTGCCCAATGGAGGGGGTCTTGATTTAACATTCAGTATATTTGTGTGATCTATTTGGCTCTTTTATATTGTGCAAAAGACACTGCGTTTGTCCTCATCAAGCCTTTGTCTATTCAAATATCAGATTTGCAAAACTAAAAAGTTGCCAATATGGCTCAATCATTGTTCGAGCATTTTCAAAGGTACAAAGTAGTGACTAACTAATGATCCTCACTATTAGTTTCAACTAAGGCTAGCCTCAATAGAAAATCAGACTTACGCCTTCCTTTAAAATCAGACACATCTTAAAGTCCCCTGACGTTAACCATGCTTACACGAAAAGATATTTCACGGGGGTAAATGTTAAATGCCAGGTGATATTTAATTATTTAGGAACAAAGTTGCATTACGATTATTTCTTGATAGTAGGTAATATTAGCCCTCACGACCCTTCTAAGCTTGTTAGTGCTTGTATTTTGGCAAGTTCATTTGCATTTTTCATTCACGTTCTTTTCTTTTTTATGCACAAGCGATCTTTTGCGCAATTTCGTTGTCAATAATGACCATTTCTCAAAGCAACTTTTGACCGGGTCTACATAAATGTAACAGACATCACCGTCGAGGACGGTCGAATCGGAGTAAATCTTGATAAGGAAGTGAGATAAAATACCTGAATAAGGAGACGTTGATTAAGTCGTTCAGACCCAGCGTACGTACCACTACGTACGCAGACGCACCACTCATCAGATATCTAGATGGATCGGAGAGTGCCTTTTTGGGTGGTAGGCTTATTTACCTTCAGATACGAATATCATGCATAATCGTCTAGAAGCAATTTCTCAACTGACGAAGAGGGACCAGTCAAGAAAATGGATATGATAAGCATAAACAGGTGGATCTCGCACGCTGACAAGCCATGCCAAAGCTGTATTGTAGCTTTAGTTGTACTTTGGTTAAGAATGAAGAAAAGTCAGCCTGAGTAGCATCAGCCTTTCGGAATTGGTCTGTGCAGAACGGATGGAAAATTTCGGACCAGACTAAATTCATGAAGATGGATGAAGATGAATCCATTGCAACAGAGTGTTTCTCCGCTCGACAGCGGCCTGGAATGGTGATCTAGTAGTGTTTTGAGAACTAATGAGCCCTAATTACTTCCAGCTAATCCTCTTCATCATTGCGTCTATCTACGTAACAGACCAGACCCAATGATCTGGACAAAGGCAATCAAGGCTAGAGCTCATAGGTCCAACAACAATAACAACCATTCTCGTCCTCTATTTCATTGCCAATTGGTAGTAGGCCTGATGAATTTTGCTGAGTTAATTGGAAGCTTATTGAGGGAATTCTAGCTCTCACAACAATTTCAGTAGTCGACCCTCTCAAGAAATGACATTCGGCACGAAAAAGTGCACCAAAATGTGCCCGCTCGCCGCCCAGGCAGCCGTTTTGATGAGTTTTGTTATCTTGATTCCCGGCCTCGTTTTCTGACGTTTGTGAAGATGTCATTGATTCTCCAAATATCAACCGAGGAGGATCGACAACGACTACGACGTTGACAGTCGGAGGTGTGGTAGCAGCAGTGACAGTGGCAACAGTAGCGAAGAAGTTGTAAGGAAGACACCTCCTCTTACTCCTCCAGTTCAAAGGAAGATGGAGTTACTCAGATGAAGAGACCTCGATCTCGACAAACACACACAAAGACACACAAACACACACACCGCGATCTTTATCAGGCTGTCATAATATTTTGGTGTCAAATCGCCTCCTTACCACTCAGCCACGCACTCTGTCCATACATAGCTACCTACTCCTCTTCACTTGACTGCTTCACTGACAAAAAATCATGGGTATAACATTCCACTTGTTTCCCATCAAAGCTCTCTTCCATGTTTATTTAGATAGTACATGCACAGGTCCTGTCCAATGAAACGAGAGTTAGCTTTCTACAGTGCTTTGCGGCAGTGCAAAACTGGAAAGATTTGCCAAACGGATAAGTCGACCAAAGAGCCAAAAAATGGCGTATTTCAATTTGAGTCGGGAACACGATCGCTTCATGGGGCCGATTTGAAACTGATAGACGAATTTGGAGACATTTCGTGTCAAGATGGGGTATGTTTTACCTCCTTCTTCATTGGAAAGCTGGCTGGCATTCCCCTTTTCAGACTTAAAGATGAAATAAGTTGCCGAGCCATTGAGAATTCCGATGATTCCCGGAGAATGGTCCTACCTGAAAGATTTCCAGATTCAATTACAATTTTGTCAGAGATTATCCTCAACGTTGGTTGAATGGAGGCACCCAAAATTTGCTCATTTCCAACCAAGTTTGTTGTATGGCATCTATCCAACCACCCATTCAAGACAACGCTGCTTCACTTGAAATGAATGAACAACGAACAACGGCAAGCTTTGGGGAAAGAAGATACGGCTTATCGAAACGCTCTTCCTTGTTTCGTTCTGTTTTGCTTGAGACAAGTTTGTTCCAAAACAATATCGTCATATCAGTTGCTTTCAGAGTGAAGATT
Source organism: Tigriopus californicus (assembly GCF_007210705.1). Taxonomy (NCBI): domain Eukaryota; kingdom Metazoa; phylum Arthropoda; class Copepoda; order Harpacticoida; family Harpacticidae; genus Tigriopus; species Tigriopus californicus. The sequence goes on along the minus strand of NC_081447.1, from coordinate 7,987,573 downwards.
AGAAGTTCATTATGCTAAGCCCATTGAGTTTCAGCCAGACTTAACTGTACTCTAGACTCTAGGGTATGTACGTACCTAGTAGACAGGGGAACCTGTCGTTGTCGTCCCGATGTCGTATCTTTATTGTGTTTTATAGCTTCATGAGCATGAAGGATTGATTGGAAGTTTCCGTTGATTATCGAAAAGTGCCAGGGTTCAGGAGTTTAACTACTCTGGTTTCGGTGGGTTCAAGACAGAAAGCGACATGAAAGCGCGGCTACATGCAACACTTTGATATTGCATCGGTAAATGAAACTGATTGGCATCGAATATTTTCGGTTGAGAGTGCTATGAATATTATAAGATCCCTAACCAAACCTTAGTCTGAAAACGTGTAGCCCCTTAAGCTAGACCTTGAATTTAATCTATTGTCGAGTTCAAAGAATTGTGGGATCCTTTGAAATCTCTTTTGCGATATCACCGTTGCTCATGTTTGCGACTCATAATAGATGCCTAGACCGAATTTGATTACTACTACTAGTTCAACAAACTAAAAGTTCTAGCATACAATTGGATACAATACTTGAAGAAACATGACGTTTACGCTGAGCAATGTCTATTATACCTACTTACATTCAGGTCCCGTTTCTCGATTGTATGGCTAAAGACAAGAAAGTCATAATGAGGCGCATATTCAAATTCATTCAAGCAGAGACGAATTAGGAGTGCCGCCTCACGAGGGGCGGATGTTCGGGTTTCACCTGTCAAATCACATAATTCAAGTCATGTCGAGGTGATTTAGATAATAGCCCTTTACTCAGAAAATGGCCCTGAAAGGTGAGAGGTGCGCGTTTTAAATTTCCTGTCGTGCTCGATAACTCCGAATATGTATCATTCAAAACCATGCTTGCCAGCGTCAGAGGACGTACGTGCTTGAGCCTTTTCAACCGAGTTGAAAGACGACATCTTTGTCTTTAACATCGAGGGTCTCCTCAAATCCTGATGGAGTCGGTCGAGCCGTCATGGGTTGAAGGAAATTGTCAGAGAGCACTTAAAGACCCGACTCGCAATGACCGGCCCATCCCTAATTGTGGAAGTTTTGATATATTCATTAGTTTCGGTCCATGTTGAAAACTCTCAAAACGAGGAGACGTAATGATAACATGTCTCTAGGAAGGAACAATGGTGCTCGTAGTTGGTTCCGAAAACCGAAAACTCGACATAAAGATGACGGGGCAATATCTCAATCAAGCAGCAATTTTTGGAAGATTTGAACATCACAATGAGCCATACTACTAAGGTTTGGGATCCTATTCTATTCGTAGGGAGGGGAAATGGGGTTCGACCCTCCTTGGTTTTAATTCCGGACGATATGCAAAGGTACACCCCATGGAATACAGAAGTGTACAAATCGACACAAGATCCCAACTTTCTTAATCAAGTTGGGCGCGTGTTCGCTCTTTGGGGGTGGAGGGGCAGTTCTGAGCGGACTTTCCAGATCCTGCAAAAGGTAGATGGAGTGTGGAACCGAGTTTTAACTTTTCGCCCTCTCATTGTCTGAATGTGTCTAAAACTTTGCAATGAAAACGAATCACATCACCGTCTTTTTGTCTAGAAAAATCCGCCGACTCCAATTGGAAAGAAAAGCGTTCCAAAGACAAGAAGTGGAACAAAAGCACAGCCATTCATTCATCCCTGGATATTCCTTGGAAAGGAGTCAACGCTGTCAAGTCACCCACCCAATTGGCTTCGTTAGACGTTAGCTAGAATGGCGAAAGGCTTCATGCAAAGGCCAACAAGAGGCAATTGAGCCACCATCTCTCGTAGGCACATACGTAGTACATAGATACATACAGTACATAAGTTGTGCGTGCAGCAGTCAGACGTGCCATCTAAGTGTATTTTTGCGAGCAGTTGTGTGATCTTTGAGGATTTGCTCTCATCTCACATGGCCAATGTGTTCCTAGGAAGGCACACGACTTGTCTCGTGTGATCCTCCGAAAGCCTCAATTGGGACCAGAGAAGAACGTACGTTCAAGAATGAGGAGTAGGAACATATTCCAATAGATGGATCGACCCCCGAAATGGCCTTTTACACTCCAACAGCCACACAAGACACCCATTATTTCACTCTCAGATAATAGCCTTGAAACATCAAGCTCGTGAGCATTAGATACCGTCCAATGTCCTTGATGGAGAAAGTTCCTTCAGATAGACCTAATTCACACTTCACATTTCAAAGGAAAGAGAGGATATGTACTCGTATGTACGTATATGTACCTGACCCTTTTCAAGATGAGATATATCAGCTGAAGCACAACGATGTCAAAATACAGAGACAAGGCAGCAAAGGTTCTATTGGATTGCCAGGGAGAAGAAGAAGAAGAAGAAAAAGAAGAAGAAGAAGGGTTCTTTCTACTAACAATCCTAAAACTCACATATTCAATCCCTCGTTACAGGAAATGACGTCGTTTGAGGCGAGTCGGCCGAACTTGGATGGAGGGGGAAAGGTTAGTTCGTGGTTCGAAGTCCGTGCTCATTGAATGGTTCCCACCATCCCCCCAAGTTCCACCCACCCTTGGGCTCACTTATGCTCCATGGATGATGGCCCAGAAGCTCGTTGGATGCTTCACGGAGCGAACGAGCCACGAACGGGTTCGATCCAGGAGGAAGAGATCATAGTACGTACGTAGTGAGGGAGTGCCAGAGAAACTGGATGAAGGGTGGGAGAAGGCAGAAGACGAAGAAGACCCCAAATTCCTTGGCTGGCCTGGCCAAGGAGCAAAAGCGACCGAGAAGGTGGACGGACGGACGGAGGGAGGGATAGATGGATGGATGGATTCCTCATCTTCCAGACCATCATGGGGTTTAGGGGTTGAAAAGCACCACGAAAATCGAGCAAGAGAAAGAGAGAGTGAGAGTAAGAGAGCAACGTCTTGCTGTTGGTTCCCCGCTCAGGACTGGGAAGAGATAATTTTTCTTGACATTCATTGGAAAGCAGACTGAATTGATGAGGGAGAAAGAGACCCCCAAACCCCTGCAATGAGCACTTGGGGAGTTTCCCAAGCTCCTGTATGGCCGTTAGTACTTGTGCATGTGTGCACTGGAAGTATTTGGATAAGCACTGTAGTCAATGTCCCTCAAGACGGGGCGAAAAAAAAATCCTGTCCGTCCACACACCAACTTTAGATGTTGTTGCGGTAAATTGCCCTCGAAGTTAGAGGCCACTGTTATCTGTTGCCGGATTGTTCTACATGTAACTTGGGATCGGCTGGCGTGTTACGATCAATGTGTACGTACATACAGAGTGCTAACAACATGTAGTAGTTGAATGCTCTAACTTCGATGCTGGGGAAGTCGAAATTGAGGCCGTGTAATTGTTGACCAAGTGAGCTAGTCCGTTCCACTCCTCACCCGTGGATGATTTGACTTGTAAATGGAAGTGGACCAAGGATGAAGGGCAAGAAGGTGTCGCAATGCGTAGAATTTCAATTTTGTCCAATTTTCGCGCTTGAGCTTGAACAAGTGTGTACGTATTATAAGCGTAGTAAACACGACTTTACGTAGTGCTCCCTCCAGTCGATCAAAAATTCCTTCCTTCCACCAGAAACTCTCGGAGTTAAAGATAGGCGGAGTTCTAAGTTTGGAATCAGTCTTTTGTTTTGAAGGCCATGTTGGAATGTTGGCGGTTGATTAGGATGAAGGATGTCCAAAAAAAGGTCATCTTATTTCTTTGTCCAACGTGTGAGACTCGGCGATTTTCAATTCGATCTGTGGGAAAGCGGAGAGAAAAGTTTTCATCTTTGTTTTTTCCACCAAAGCAGATTTCCGATTCAATCCGCGTGCGAAGTGAGCGATTTACAATCCTCCCCGAGGTGGCAGGAAAAAGTCCCGTCAAAAGTCCTCCTGCTCCTCCTGCTCCACTTCCTATCCACATCGAACGAACACCATCCAACTTTGGCGGGATGGTGGGATCAAATCACTTAATCCCACAGGATCTTCCAGGTCAGCACAACCAAGTGAAACCATGTACACTTTGTAGAACTGGCACTGAATTGTGAAACACCAACAGGGCAATTGCTTCGCCCACCGGTTAGTGGTACTACATACCAGGCATCGAAAAGGCAACCAATTTGCCACCTTCATTCTGTCCATTGCAAACTTTCTCCCGGTCAATCTTCATGGGAGAGTCCGTATCAGATTGGCTTGAAGGTCGCCTATTGGGGGGTAGTAGTGGCCTTTCTGGTCTTAAATGGTCCAGAAAAGCGGCCCCCAAGCTTGTTTTGCTTCTCTGGCAATTGATGAGCGAAAAAACAAGAAAGAGAGAGAAGTGGGTTCAGATTCAAAGGGTTTTTTTGCGCATTGACTGGTACGGTGGTAGTGGTGGCCAATGGAATGGCTACTTCTTCTCTCTCGATCTCCTTTATACACAATTGTGTGTGTAAGAGATGCCCCAAAACAAGGTCCCACCTTCTTTCTTCTCCAAAGTTGACTGTTCAGCAAGTCTCTCTTCCCCCTCAAGACCATTGGTCTTTCCTTGCGGTTTCAGTGTGTTCGGACCAAAAAGGAGCTTTGCTTCAAGTTGGCCCTCTCAATTCGTCTGCAACCTTTTTGTTGGGAAAAGATCTCGTTCTTCGATTACAAGAACCAGTGGCAAGAAGAAGATAGCCGAGTCCCAAAGCAAGGCCTGGCTGGCTGCCCACGTCGAACAACCTTTTTCGGAAAGAATTCCAATCTCAGTCAGTTCATCATTCCCTTGTCTTGTCGACTACCTACTCCTACAGTACTTTGTACAATGGTTTCAGAGATTGGCAAAATCCATTGGCATCGTTCATCAAAGGGAGTTGCTTCCCTGAAATGGTCTTATTTTTGACCGACTCGCCCCTCTCTCGTTGAGCTGTTTTACCATGGCTTTCTTAAGTGGACAACGAAACTGATATCGATGCAGAAACACACGGACAGAAACTGACAGAGAGAGAGAGTTCATTATCTTTATCCCAGCCCGTCTTTTCATGCGATGGTTTTTGGGTACACCAATGTACTCGATATACGTAGTGGACTATACGACTATACGTACATGTGATGATACTCCGTGCACTACATCAACCGCGTACTGACAGTGTGTGGCCACTAATAAAGTCTTATCCTATTTACGGTCCATTAATTTGATAAAGTCATCAATGCAGAACAACATCACAAGAGAACACAATCTCAGACGGAAAGCCATGCTGCAGATTGTAACCCTCTGCTCAATTTCCTCGCTTCACTGACCAACGCTAATAACACCAAAATCAAATGCATGTTTTAAAGCATCTCAGTTAATACTGACAGGGCTGGTCCAAGCTGGAAAAGGAGGAAAGTCTGGTTTCTCATGCTTATCTGTAAGTGTTGGCATTTCTCTCTCACCCATTCTACCTAATTCCATCGCTTCCATACACTGCTGAAGGTATGCTCCACTTTACATTTGGCCAAACCAAAAAGAACGGGTGAGGGAGGATTTCCTCGACCTAAATTAGCCACAATCCCCCCCCCTACATCATCTCAGAGTGAGGTCGCTGTTTCTAAAGAATGAGGTCTGCGCTTTGTCTTACGATTCTGCAATTATGAAATATTCAAGCTCTCATCGGGCTCCTGGCATTGGTGTCATAATTCCGACCTTTGGAGCTCACTGTGTGGCGAAATGCCAGGTTCGTTATCGACAAAGTGGTGCCACCGAGCATCGCTCAGGTTTGAAGGCCTCAGTCAGTGAGAGTGTCAGTTCTTGACTCATCTCCTTTTTGCATTGTTCTCGATGTGAGGTCGTGCCAACTAATTATGAATGGGAACATGGGAGAGGAGAGCTGCTTATTCCTTGGCAACACTTGGCCCATTTATTCCGCCCTAAAACACGCTGAGCACCCTCGAGGACTCAAGAATTCGGGCTAGGTCCATCTGGATGAGAGAAGGACAACCACATTACGGTCGAGTAACCTTCATTTGATGGTCACGCTTTGAGCAGAACTACTTCAAGTTCCTATCATATTTTAGATTAGCCCCAAAGATTGACTTACAAAAGCGAAGCCAATGTCCGACCGTGTTTTGGTAGAAAGTTCGCTATAATGAAATGCTACCTGTTCTTCCACTTTTGAGCCAGTCGGTTGATCTTTGGGTTCGATCATGATTGAGATTTTATCTAAAAAGCAAATAAGTGCCAATGATGGTGCCTCAGGCCCACTTGAGAATTCAGATAGCTTATCCGTTTCGATGGATGGGCGATCTCATTTACATTCCTATCCAGCCCAAAATGAAGCGCCCTCAAATTTGAAATCACGGAAAGTCGAGGGCTTCGACTCTTCAAACGACCAAGAGCCATTTAGCAGACATTTCTGAGGAGCTCGTTGTGTTGGTTGTTGCATTAGTGAGTGGCGAACCCTCGGGTGCCATTGAGCCACTCATCGGAAACTTTCGGGAAATCCTCCTCCAATTGGAAATGACAGTTTGTAAAATGCACGGAACAACAACACTGTAACAACAGCAAGTGTTGGCCACGAAAAAATGCCATCCAGGACTGGCTCCCTTCCGGAGGAGAAGGGCAAAAACCTGGCGATCATTCACGGGCATGACAGACATGCCGTGTTTGTTGGAAGAGAGAGTCGTCTTGGTCGACGACGGAAGGAGACAAACAGTCAGACTTTCAGGGTAGCTCACTGTCACTCACGATTTTAATGTGTGCATCAATCTCTACACTTTTCATGTAGAGGTCTTGGTTCCAACTCTTCAGCCTCACTCTAGAGTTTTTAAACTCAATGATTTACATTCCATTTCATGGAGCAGTTGTAAAACTAGGGATGTAACATGTCGGGTTGTCCCTTGAGATGTGTTTGAGAAAATGAAAAAAATAATCCAGAATTGACTGAATATCATATTTCATTTCAGTCTGTGATTGAAAGCAAAAGCATATTTCAAACCTCTTCCCCAAACACTCCCATGGAAAGTGAGGTTTACAAATATGCTCTGTTTTTGTGTATGAACTTGAGCAATAAGTTAGTTGATCAGTCATCGTCAACGATCTCTCATCACTTGGTTAGCCATGCCAATGTGAATTAATGCAGTTTTTGCTTGGAAAAAGTCCCAAACAAAACTAATGACAGGAATTACAGTCGACGCCAAATTGTTCTCTACTCTGGATTGCATTCAATACCCAACTAGTGTTACCTTTGTTTACCGAGCTTGCTCACTGTACTTATAATTACTGAATACTTTTCCCGGAAGTTTATGACCCATTTGTGAGCTGGCAATTGCCTCAGTCCCCAAAATCAATCTCACTAAACACATACTACAACCCAAACGCAATAATGACCTATTGTGCACTTCGGAGTGACCCTGTTCTACCTGGTTGATCACTCAAAGTCAAATGAACAATCCTGTTTTACTGCCTCCAAAATCTCAACAACCCGTTAGTTTTAGGGTTTTTGGTATTGAGCCATACTTCCTTCCTTTTGATGTTTTCAACTAGCACATGTAAATGATCAGATCAACAATGTACGTACGTACATATTTTGCAATGGGAATTTTTCCTGGTCGGTGCCTCTTAGTGTTTCAAAATCAAATAAAAAGTAAATTTACGTAAACCAAATAACCAAATATTTGGTTTTTCTTCTTTAATTTAATCTTTATTTTTGTTTTAAGCAAAAGTTTGCTTCTTACTGTTTTGGCTATTTTAACAATTATTGGGCATAAAAGCAGCAAGTGGGAATGTGAACAACAGTTTCCTGAAGTAGTGTGATGCAAAATAATGTATAATCATTGTTGAAGTTTTGGGGTGTTTTTGCCCAAAAGCAACCAAAACTGCCATCTTTTGTTAGAAATTGTAACCAAATGTGCTCTTTTCTAGCTTTTTGCATTTCGATGTATGGACGACTCGAAATAAATTCGCACCTTCTAGTCAGGACAATTCCAGACAAGGCTTTTACGGACAGTTTTAAGAGGATATTGAACAAAAACTTTTAAGAATTTACACACACACACACATTGTGAGTACAAAAGGCATAAGATCAACAACAAAAGCAAGAAAATAACATTTTCTGGATAAAAGGTAATGTTTATGTCTTTAACTGGATTAGTGTGCTGCAAATCTTTAAAAATACGTTAGAGGGACGTTGTTTTCAGCGAAGTATGACTTGGAATTGTAATACAATGTTCTAAAAGTGAATTCTAAATCCCAAAAGTGAGGGTGATCTCCCAAAGATGTGTGCGGGAAGGAGGGACAAATTCATTTCTATAATTCTGTGACATTTTATGCGTGTGCTCTGGCGTCATCAGACAAATATTGGAGCCAAAAAAGAGGTCAATTGCAAACAATTAATATGAATGATTTTCTCATGTTTAAAATGGTTTATCTTTTACTCGTGCTAATGAGGAGCAACACTTTATTTTTCTACTATTTTCAGTTTGTTTGATAAATGGAACACAAAGTCTATCTTTAAGCCTCTTTCAGTCATAAACGAGAGGCTCTTATATTGAGCTTGTATGTAGATTTGGTTTACTTTGGTAAACTAGTAAAACAAAAGATTGTACATAAGTTATTACATTTGGCAAATAACAACGTGATCTGAGGCTCTTTTAGTCTGAAAAATATATGATACGGTAATTTGGTTCTAGTACAAACCAAATATTTTGGCAGCACTAATAGCTACTCACACATGCATATATATATCTATACCTACCTTTTATGGGAACATCGAGGATTTCGACCAAGTGAGAAACTTCTGATGTGGGAAATGAGGCATGTACGTCAAAAGCAAAGCTCTCATCATTCCTGGTCATATTTTCATAATCATCACCATCACTGCGACTACTAAGGCCAGCTCATTTTCTCCACGGAATTGGGGGCTGAATGGGTGAATCGGCCTTGTTCCCTTTCAACGTACATACAAGCACAGTACGTTCGTAGGGAGAGCCATGGTGAACGATGTGATGGCCATGTGGGAACATTGACCATGTGAGAATGGCCACCAAAGGGTTCTTAATGTGGGATTGACCTTGTTGTGGCTAGTTAGCCGGGGAGAATGAGTCAAAAGCAAAGCTCTCATCATTCCTGGTCATATTTTCATAATCATCACCATCACTGCGACTACTAAGGCCAGCTCATTTTCTCCACGGAATTGGGGGCTGAATGGGTGAATCGGCCTTGTTCCCTTTCAACGTACATACAAGCACAGTACGTTCGTAGAGAGAGCCATGGTGAACGATGTGATGGCCATGTGGGAACACTGACCATGTGAGAATGGCCACCAAAGGGTTCTTAATGTGGGATTGACCTTGTTGTGGCTAGTTAGCCGGGGAGAATAAGTACAAAAAAAATGTTGGGCTCGATGAGCTCTTAAGATTGCTTGACCTGTTCGGAGGCATCCAATTTCATTTCATCCGTTGCTCGGATCGAGTGGAGTGGTATGGGCTGGATTGGAGTGTCTGAATGCATTTCAGGGGAGAATTCATATCACGGTTCCAATCATCCATTCTCCGTTAAACTGACTCATGCCAGCCCCTCCTTCGTGTCTTCCCAGAGGAGCCGTCCTATTTGAATGAGGTCTTGATTCATGCACATCATTAGAGTAAGATGATAGACCTCTATTAGTAGCGCCATCCCATTACGTGCACTATGTACTACCACTGCTACTCTTACAGCTACTTCTATTTAAGAGCACACCGATTTGATTTGAGGACCATTTGGCGAGATACAAGACAGAGAGAGGGAAAAAGGTCTTTAAACGAGGGGTGAAAAATGTGAGACCACAAGAGCTCACTTAAACGGCCAAGTCGATGTCTGTGGTATCCATAAGATATCAGTTGTGGGATGATGATGATGATGACAACAACAACAACAACAATAACAACAACGATGACGATGATGATGAGATCATGTGATGATAAGGAACCAATCATTACCTAACACTGTAAGAGCCTCTCTGTCCATAGACACACGTCGAAAAGTTATTTATCAACTCGTGGGCCTATGCACTCAGTTCGGAAAAAAGATTATTCAGATTATATCAGGCCCTATGATGGACCACTTGGAGGCTTTTAAACAAATCACGTAGTTGTAAGATCAGTCACTTTTCAATGAGTTGACGACGATATGGGAATATATCGTCATTGTAATTAAGCGCTCGTCGGCCCACACCTGATTTCAAAGAATCTTTGAGACGAACCACTAACAAGCCATTCTTCCTTTTTTCTAAATGAAGTTGTAAATTCGTTTGAAATAACAATATTTCAACTAGGAAGACTTAATGACTTCGGTTTAATTACCACTCTCCGCTCTCTTAATCATCCCCAAACCAGAACCAGAATTCCATCCTCACAGAACCAGAATTCCATCCTCAACATCGCTGTGTTTTCAAATGACGGAATTGCAAGCGGTGGTAAAACAGACAAAAATGTTTTGCTATCCAACAATACATGGGGATAAACTGATGGTCCAACTACTTGTGCATACGTACGTGTACTCTACATTGGTCCTTCTCATTGAGCACGTGGAACCAAACGGGCTTCCGTTTGAATCAAATATCCATTGTTCGGTTTCTCCCTCGTATGTAGGATTTCACGTGGGCGAAAGTCCATTTCGGAGAATCAGCCACCCTTGTTATTGGAAAAACATATGTTATTCGAACGTCATCATCACCATTTGGGTGGACTTTTAAGTCCCATTCGAACTCATTCCGTTTTAATGAAGCGAGCTTCTTCACATGGTGCGTCGTTCTTATGGTACGTAGGTATGTACGTACGTACGTCTGTACATGTGAGATAAATGTAGGGATCCATAATTCAAAGATAACAAATTGACTGGTTGTGGTTGCCCTTTACCAGCACCTGAGAGAAGGCAAAGCCAGCCTCGGGTGACAACCAGTCAGGCACAGTTTGGTTCTCTGCCATTGCTCCCCACATCACCCTTGTCATTTTTGTTCTTGTCGACGTCGTCAGCGGCGGCGGCGGAAGGGGCACTGCCGTCTTCATCATCTTCGCCATCCTTGATCAAAACTTTGGAAGATGGATGAACAATCGCTTATCATCTGTCAATAGGTCTGCTGATAAAAGATGAAATTGCTCGCCACAGGGCACGAACTTGTCACGCATTGTTAGGGAGGAGATGGTCATCCAATACAATTGCCAAGCACCAATGTCTTGTCATTCCGCTCGATCGGATTCCTGGATAAGGTTGCAAGGGGCATTTTGCTAATTCAACCTTGGCGACAAATACCCGAAACATTCCAGAGGATTGCTTTGGCCAATGTCTGATCCAATTGAGTTGCTGATTTCCCAAATACGATATTGCTTTTGAGGGGCATGCCTATAAGGGAGACCCAGAGTGGCGATGCTGTGTTTGAATTCTTTTCACCTCGTCTTTCATTACTTTCCATGATTTACGAGTGGTATTTCCAATTCTAAAACGTTGAAAATCGATGGAAAAGATATTGGCTAGTATCTCGAATTCTCACGACTTTTTCCAAAATGCCAATGAATTTGTTTGAAGAAGCCATGGGTGCCAAGAAAATCCTGCAACTGGCATATAAGTGAACGAAGACCTTCCCAAACACTAGATAAAATACACTTTGCCATAACATTTAGTAACCATCCTGAACAAGTAATTTTATATGTTTTAAGGCGAATTTTGAGGGAAATTAAAATCAGTTCTTCTTTTCCTATTTTACATATTCTTACTCTCTGAGTTCCAATGCTTGATTTGAAGGACCAAGAGTTGTCCACCTAAGCAGGAGTAAATAAATCTTTAGACCTTCGTTTTCCAACATTAAAAAAGAGCCTCCCCTTCACACAAGGACGTTGCTCGGTTAGTTTGTGTGTGTGTTGAAGTTGGATTGCAAACTTCATATTTCCTGACTCTCTTTGAGTTTTCTTCCCAACTACGCATTACGTACGTACTTGCTCGTCGGAGATTGAGTTGCTGGCCATTGCTGGGGTTCAAATAGGTCCTGTTAAATGTCCACTGATTGAATTGTTCCCAAAATGTTGTTCTCAAGATCCCTTTGGTCTGAGAGTCGAGTGAAACAGATTCCGCCTGTTTGACAAACAAATTATTGGAATTTGAAGGGACCCTCGACCCCCTTCAGGGTGTGACAGACCCAGTCAAGAGATCTGACAGAGACAGCAACGGCAGAAAAAGTAAGCCACTAGTAGTAGTAGTAGTAGTAGTAGAAGTAGTGGTGGTAGTTGTTGTGTTTCAGGCGATGAGATGACGAGAAGAAGAGGGAGACTTGTGTTTTTCGGCCGCTTGTTTCGCTTGCCAAACCCGCACCAGGGGTTCACCCCGAGCTCCCTTTGGGGTTGTGTTTTTTTGCCAGTGCCAACGCGTCAATGGACTCGTAAATCATGGCAGTGGTGTCGGTGCAAATCACCTTCTTTTCTGAATTTTTAATGATACAATGATGACTTAATCTTCTTCGTGGAATGGCCAGGTCAGGTTTTCTGCATCACTTGTTCGCTCGTTGGCTCTTCGGACGGTTTGCCCCTGGTTAGGGAGTGCCGAATGAGCCATCTATCCACATCTCTATCCACGCACACAGGTATGCTCATACGAATGTGCTCAAATTTGGGGCTCTCTTTTTTCATGTTTTTAACCCGCTCCATCGCTTCGAACCTACCAAGCCATCAACCAACCAACCAACCAACCAACCAACCAACCTACTAACTTAACCCAACCATCTTGTTGAGGCTAGATAATTTCAGGCTTGACGTGTAAAGATAATGTGACTGGTAACACGGCATGAAATTCTCCAAGACTTAATGCGGACTGCCGAAGATAAGAAGACGGAGGAAGAGGAGGAGGAGGAGGAGGAGGCGGAGGAGGCGGAGGCGAGGGAAAAGAACGAACGAACGAACAAACGAAATGACCGAAGCCGCGAGCATCTCGTAGGCACGGAGGGAAAACTACTAGTTTGTAAGGCGGATCAAGATGATAGAGTTGCTGTCTTGTGTTCGTGGTAAAGATGGTGAGTCAGATAATCACGGAAGCTTTCGTTGACACCCCGTGTCTGCATCATTACACATTTCCCACTTTCTATAGATACCATACGTACATTGTACGTATATTCGTACAGTGTGCAGCATACAGAGGGTCACGATACCGTCGTTGTGCTGGCATTTAGCTTGAGCACACGACTGAGGACTATACTAATAACAACACACATGGGCCGCGTTCTAGCGAGCCAATGTCGGCTTATTCAAGTTTTATGAAGTTGCGAACAAGCTGTAAAATGTAACGACAACGGCATGGAATTGGAATAAGGGGGATTGGGGAGAACTATAAACTGTGTTTATATTCTTATTAGACGCAACAGACAGTTTATTCCAATATCTGAAGGGAAAACATGTCCATGTCGCTTTGGGAAGGGTTTATCTTTCTACTTACGTATACGTACACGCCAGATTATTCCCAGTCTAGCCACGGCTTGTTTGACTTGGACAGATCTCATTACGAATGGGACATTTTTCAGCATAGCTTTTTTAATTAACTCTTTGCCTCGCGTCGTTCAAACTTTCCTCGTTTCAACTTTGGGCAGTCCTCTCTATCTCTTCTCTTCCTTACTTGCTTGGTTCGTCGTGGGTCTAGCCAGCCCCTAGGATGTATGCGTGTGCGTGCGAGGGAGTCTGCCTTTTTCTGCTTAAGAAAGCATTTTTTATCATCCTCCTGAACCGAGGCTCTCATAGGAAACGTGTGTAATTTGCAATCAAAAAAGTCCCCTCTTTTCTCCCACTTGAATGGCCATGGATGGACCTCATACTCTTAGACAGGAACACATATACATACATATGTGGAGTAGGCAAGGTGGCTCACTTGGCTCACTTGGCTCACCCACGGCCGAAGCTCTTGGCCTTTCTTTTCTGCGTTTCTCACAGTCACATTTTCATTTTTTTGTCGAAACAAACTTCGCCTTTGCCTTCGCCTTCGCCTTCTCCTTTTCCCATTTGTGCTATCTCCATATTTTATTCTTTCATTATGAGGGAAAGCAGTTTCTTTTGACTCGACTTATAACTTGGCGTCAGTTGCCATCATCATCCTGGTGTCCTTCTTCAAAAGGTGGAAAAAGGAACAGACCCTTTTGAAGTCGCAAGAGGAGGAGGGTTCATCCGTTGGTTCGTTTCCTTAACTAGTTGGCTCCATGCCCCTCTGCCTGTTCCTCTGCCTGCCCCTCAGCCTGCCCCTCTGCCTGCCTCTTTGACTGCCTCTTTGACTGACTCGCAGTCTCTGTTCGTGTGCCAAAACATTTGGCGGGAGAAACAAGCCTAACTACGGGAGGGACTTGTACTTCTGTTCTTTTTCTCCGACCAGGATGGGGAAAATTGGCCGAAGCTCTATGTAGACTATTGGAATGACCGCAAAAACCACCTCGGTCAAATGAAATTACTCGTGAAGCGCTAACTATGAGGAGCTCTTGACAGGCAGCTGAGCAGTCGTTGAGTATTGAATTAGGGTACGATGGAGGAAACCAAAACCAGTTGGCTGGAATCTCGGTTTCGGGTGCCTTTGGCGGTTTTACGGATCCAAGCCATCCGAACCCGATGTAGAGGGACGGACGAGGACAAGAACTACTGAAGCGACTGGAGAACACTTCGGACAAACTTTTTTCATCCTCCTCTACTCTCAAGGTAATCAAAAACTTACTTGCTTTTAAGAGCTTGATCGTGGTTGCAGGGATTACCTACTTGGCATACTTCGCCTTTTTTGCCCCAAAAGCCGGCTTATTCACTTGTTAGAAAGCCATCCAAAATTATGAAAGCGAAAAAACGTCAACTCGTGAAGTTGTGATAACAGATCAAAAGAAAAGCCGGGCTTGTTCGTTTGAAACTAAAGTCCTTTTTCGAATAGTAGACAGTGCTAGTCTATGGTACTACTACGCATCTTAATGGCCGGAGCTACAATGAAACAAAAAAAAACATGAGCCACAAAAGCCAGCGTTTTTGGAATTAAGCCTCTTTCCCGAGGTCGATCTCGATGATCAACTCCGTAGGGCACAAAGGCGATGAAGACCACGGCGTCAACAACAACAACAGAAAAAACAACAACTGCGATATACGTATGTACTAGAGCAAACAAGTTTCGAGAAGGCCTCTGGAGTGCTGGCCCAGTTGGCTTTCATAACTCTAAATTAGTTTGACTCACGTAAGAGGTTGAAGCTTTGAAGATCAGCCATCTCGGTCATTATGCCTTTTATACTTTACGAGAGTAGATACCTTTTTTCCCACTGAATGTCGACCTCTTGGCCGCCTTCCTTTCCTCTGCACTTCCTCTTTCCCCTCTTTGGTTCTCGGTTCTCGGTTCTCTCGAGTCTCGAGTATAAAATGCGAGGCCTGGCTCATTGCCACAGGGCAGATAAGTGGTGGTCTTGTGCCAGCTTTCTCCTCACGAAATAAAGAAGGAGGGAAATCCTCCCTTGAGAGGACACACTCATACAGTTTATACGTTCATACACAGGCACTACATACTCCCTCTCTGCCCGCAACCGCTCAGCGACACATTGATGGCCTTTTTCAAGGGGGGCTTTTTTGCTTCAGGTTAATTGATTGTGGTCGACTCTACCCTCTCGATGCCGCGTGTCCCGCCTTAGCGGACAAAATCTTGATCCGGCCCAGTTCTTAAGGGTTGGCAGGAGTGAGAAGGGGGAGTGGGGTTAACGAACATGGGATCGAGGCTTTCACAAGCAGTGAAATATTGTTGATGCGGTGGAGAGATATGATCAAGCTGACTCGAAGCTGTGCATTAGCAAAAGTAAGTGCTAAAGGGTCTGAATGGATTTCTCAAATAATATCGAGCGGTTTGTGGGACCCTTCATTATTTGCCACCTGGGCCAAGAAAGATAGCTTGGGAATTGAATTGTCTTTTTGCAAATACATGCAGGATGCTCGATATTTCATCTGCTGAAACCAATGTAACATTTTAAAGTTCGGATAAACTGGAGGGAATGATTAAGCCCAAACACACTTACATAATGATGTCGAGTAGAGGCCTTGAAGTCCGTTTTTGTGTTTCTTAGTATTGCACTAGGCGAGGGGTATCCGCCCCGCTCATAAATATTCAATTGGTCTACCTGCTGAGTTCTCTTAATGGCTCTCCTCGTTCGTTCGTCCGTCCGTTCGCTCTCTCTCTTTCTCTTTCTTTCTCTCCTTCTTTCTGTCTATTAAGTGTCCCAGGCTGGTGGGGAGGAGAGAGAACCATTTGAAAATCTCTCAGTATTCTTAGAACATGTTAGTTCGAGTTTTCGTGGGCTGGACGGACAGGCAAGTCATGATGAAGGGAAACTCAGGCCCGAAACTTGAAATTCAACCTGAATACGGCCCTTTGAAATTGACGAGTCCCGCCAAATTGGACGCCTTGACCGCTTGATCATTTTCCCGAATTCTTCTCGGGAGCTCATTGAAACTGATCATGATTGTTTATCCAAGTTCGTCTTGTTGGAGGAAATAGGGCTAACTCGTGAGATGGCCCAATTGGAATAGAAAAGGGAATCTGGTTTCTTTTTATGAACAGATTAGAGTCGGATAAGGGTCCTTTTCGAAAGATCTGTCGGAGTGATGCTTTTTCTGAGCTAGCTAAAATGGTATGTGTGCGTACACATACACGTACAAACGAGTGTATTGTCCTGTAGTATGCAGATCAAGAAAACACTAAGATCGTTCAACAGATCCCACTCAAACTCATGCATGCACATTGAAGAGAACACACTCACTTCAATCACGTTGAGGTACTATTTAGAGACAGCCGTCACCACCACCACCACCACCAACAACAACAACCTTTTCCGGAGTATTCTGCATCACAGTACTCGCACATACACGCTTATAAGGAATGCTGCTCAAAAACGTGAATAAGAGAGGTCGTGTAATCAACCCACTCAGTTCGTGAATGAAAATGATAGGGAAATCAGGAAATCATTGCTCCGTAGTGAAATGGCCGACGACGGGTTTCCGTGGTTGGTGGCCATCACGGCATCACCAGTTGCGTGAAATTTGATTAAAGAAAGTGCAATTGTGCACAAGGAAAAAACCATAAAGACGCTGAATTTTGCCTATCCCACGCCTTCGCGGGGTTCAGCCATCAATTCGGATTGAATTATTAAGATGAGAACTGGCCATCTATCCCGATTACCGGTTCCACGTTGGGCAGGGATCTCAAATTCCTTGATTAAATGCGACACAGCGGGACACATTTTTCTTTGCATTTCATTAGCCTTCCTTTCCCTTCTTTCTACTACTGCTACTACTGCTCTACTACTGCGTGGTTCAATACAGAAGTACACGCATATGTGCCTTTGAGTCCAAGAGCATGCTCATGTGCTCAGACTACTGCCTTCCATTCATAGAGGGTCTGGCGTCGTCCTCGTGTGTGAGTCCAAGGCCAGTAAGATGATGACGGCCTCGTGAATCCGGTTGACAATGAAGGCAATTTGAGACAGACGCTATCTCTGTTCCAGTTGATACTTTCAAGTTATGAAAATGGCCAACAGCATTCTATTAGCCGTACTCACTACATAGTCGGCCGAGCTAAGGAAGGGAAAAGTGGGAGTCATGCAAATGAATCCACGCCCTACTTTCGTCTCTGTGCAATGTTGTAAATACCGTGCAAATTACGTCCACTGGCAGTTTCACAATCCCGTTTGGACAAAACAATGACTTTCATGTGTCAGTCTTGGACGGGTGCCGTCATTTTCGATTGGGGCCTGTGGGAAAAAACGGCCAAATAATCGGGTCATGGGTACCCTTTGCCAGCCACCCTCCCGAGTCTTGGGGTAATTATAGGCTCGGTGGTCGGTGTCACCAATTTTCTTGGAATGCCCCAAACGCCAAAGAAACAACAATATGACTTGACATGCCAGGACCCAATTCTATATTTGGTCGATTGTTTCCCAACCACCAGGAACATTTTGGAGAGAAATTCCTCACCAAAGAACACCACCATGACTTTCAACTGGTTTCGAATAACCCGAGAGGAGTTTCCTTCCGCCCCTGGAGAGGCTGTTTATTTGGTGGCAATTTTAAGAACAATACGAGTCGAGCAATTGATATCTTTCCCATGAGTTTACACATGGCCGTGGTGAGGAGGGCACACAAGGTCGTCGTCGCATTGCAATAGAACAGCTCAGGGAGACGATGGTGAGCTCTTACTCACTCACGTACATACGTACTGTCAGCCATACTGTACGTATAGGTATACACTATTGTGTCGAGGGAGTTTTGCAGCAATGTGAGCCTTGTGTCGTTGGTTGTCATGATTTCAATCAATTTTCGTTCCACCTCTAATGGAACATTGGTTCAAAGTTATTTGTGCCAACCAGAAGAAGCCGAAGGTTGGGGAACGCTTAAAGCCCCCAAAGGGGGAAAAAGGAACAATTTCGAAGGGCCACTTTTGTTCTTCCTGCTCTTTCCTCCTCTTACCGGTAACCGGCCAATGCGACCATTTTCCTGTAAGAGAGATTGAAATCACTTTTGAAATTCGCTCTTTCTTCCGTCACATTCTTTCACTCTTCGTACGACATAGAAGCCTTAAGGATCAGCCACATCACAATGATTGGACCTTCGTGAAATATTCAATGGCCTCTTTTAATTCTCATAAAACGCTCGTCGGAATTTCGAATCCTTTCAAAGTCGTTGGAAGGACGAAAAGGAGGCTTTCCAATTTCATAAAAGTAATAATACAAATAATGATATGTCACCTTCGCCTGGTCCCGTTGTGAAAAGCTCACTTTCTATTTCACATAGTTTGACATCAGGCCCAGCCAAAAGACGAGGAACACAAGTCCTCGTCCTCTTATAGTACTAGGTGGTACTGTAGGACAACGTAGTTCCAACAAAGGGAAAAGTGGAATGTCACCAACACCGAAAGTGAGAGAGGGGAAAGGACGCAGGAGAAGGTCGCCCCTGGCTTTTGTATGTCATAGCCAATATAATCCAATTTCCTACCAACCAGAGCAGAGATACTTCCCGTTCCTGAGCCCGAGCGAAATGGAGCACAGACCTTTCGGTGATCATCCGCGACAAGAACAAGATCCCCGGGTCAATTGAGCACCTGTCAAAGGTTGAGCTAGAAGCTATCATTTTTGGAAAAGCCATCATTTTAACAGACCACGCTGAGATATCTCGTAAATTGAAATGAGTGCACCACCACGGCTTTTTACAAAAACTGATGTTTGCCTTCCCAAGACGACGCATGTTATCCTTACATGTATTAAACTAAATGTACCTTCTATCACCATGAGTTTTGATAAAGCATATCTTTGCTCTAATGGTGACAAATAAAAGAACTTGAGCATAACGGTTACTTGTGGTTCTAGCGAAATTGACGGATAAAAACATGTCACCACACCAACCGATGACCATAGTCCATGAATTAAACGTATCCATTTTTTTTTCATTTTCAGTGTCCGACGGACACATTTTGTTCCCTTCCACCAAATTCCCTCGATGGTTGAGCTCTTGGTTCGATCCGTTGGTTCTTGTCTTTCCTGTACGGGCCAATGCCATCGTGTCGTTGTTGTTGTCGTTATTACTGTTGCTGCTGTTATTGTTGTCATCCTCCGGACATCGGTCGGAGGACCAGTGTGAGCGGGCACGAGCGGCTTGTTAGCGCCCCTGAGCTTCCGAAAATTCAAACACTTTGTCCATGTTCCCCCTGCTACACTGTATTATGCACCTTCTCTTTGGCTATTTCGTTCTGGCCATACCGAGCTCGGCCTTCCCTCCTCTTCTCTTCTCTTCTCTTCTCTTTCGTTCTCCCCCTTCTCTCTCATACTCTCTTTCTCTCTGTATATTCTCTCCCTCGTCTGTTCTTGATCTCTTTCGTTCTTTTCGGAGCCGTTCTTCGGACTTTAGCTTGACTTGAACTTGAGTCGAACCGAGGACGGCGACATGATTCCGAGTCCAAGTGCCGACCGAGAGCGTGGAAAAGAACGACGTGAACGAGAAGGAGGCAGAGAACAAGGTAGAGCAGCAGTCCTAGGATGGCTAGGAGTGACGACTCAATTCAGTCTCAGAAAACACAGTGAAGCGTCAAGCCTCTGGGAGAAAAGAACCGGAATTTTGGCACCAACCAAGACATCGGAACGACGATGATGGTGATGATGATTCCGGTGTTGCATTTCTGTTTGAAAACGAGAGACAGCGGAGTTTTATCGCACCCAGTGCTTGTGACGATCCATAATTCATACAAGCAATTCAATTCAAGTGAGCAAACATGGCACCTCAATGATGATTAAGTGAACATCTAAATCAAGACAAATGGTTTTGTTGTGTCGGTTTGGTGACATGTTTTTCCCGACCATGGCCGTGCTTGAAATGTGATGCTCGGAGGGATTGGCGTTCATATCGTGTCCACATCCTTCGATGTATTCCACTCCTGGCTATGGATGAGGTGATCGTTCATCTAAAACCTTTGGGTCCAAGTCATTCCATTGTGAGGGATGTGATAGTTCAATCTCATTCTTGGATCGGAAAGGTACGTAAGTGAGCCCCAGCCAGACGGGAAGGAAGGCCAGAAAGAAAGGCCAGAGAGAAAGAAAACTTGCGGTTCCAAGAGAGCTTCAAGCAAGGGAGGCTGTGTGCGTTTGTGAATGTGAGTAAATGTGTGTGCGTGTGGATGTGTGTGTGTGTGTGTGTGCCCTAGAGTACTCAAAAGAACCTGAAGTATTGGGAAGAAAAAGTTGCTGAGAGTAATTAATGATAGTCTGAAGCGCCCAACTTGGAACTCGAAGGAAGTGAGTCAAAGAGGTGTTGAATGTGTTGTCGTAGACTGCGACCGAAATGCAGAGAGGATGAGAATGGCTCACCGCTAACAAAGTAGACTCTACGCTAATTTTCTCCAACTTGCTCATTATCAGAGTTCGTGCCCACTTATTCACAACACATACTTGAGCATGACTTGATGGATGGTAATGGCCAAAAGCTTTTAGCCATCTATGTAAACTTTGGGGCCCCTTTTGTCTGGAATATCTTGATGAAGAAGATTGTCAACTCACCATCAACGAACGGACTGACAGAGCGATCGAGCAGCACTTCATGTGCCACCACTTCTTATGCCATACCAAACAATACCGTACCACACTCAAGGTGTTGGTTGGTGTCTTGGTTAGTTGGTTGTCACATGGAAGGCATCTTAAGCTTTCGTGGTCACGTTCTTCATCACAGTGACCTTCAGGATTTGATTGCATTCATTGGAAACCAATAGATCCTCTCTGGCATGCAGGTCATTTTCACTCACAAGTTGTTGAACGCGACGCTTTTATCACGGAAGAGTTCGAGCTGGTATACTGACTCCCAGGTACTTGACGTAAATCGAGTCAAGAACAAAGGATTAGTCCTGGAAAGCTAACGCACGAAGATGGCGCAAAGATGAAGCAAATCATAGTGGATAGCAATAAAGCAACATGTCGTGTTTTTTCTTCATTTCAGCCGCCGAGCATCATGGGCGATGAGGATTCGTTGCTCATGGATCACTTTGTTGAGGACTTCAATCAAAACCATTGGGACTGCGATGGGTGTCCTCCACCATTTTTCGCACTTCCACCTCCTCCTCGGCCTCCATTCTTGACTGTTGAGGGCGAGGACGAGCTCTGCACCAAAGACACCTCGCCTTATGAGACCTGCGATAATCCAATAATCATTGACTCTCATTTTCATACCAGCAATGAGTTGCTCAATATTATTCTGATTGTGATATTTGCCTTTCTTCTGGTTGGCATCATACTTGTCATTGCTTTCATTATTTGGAGGTGAGTGAAGTCCCCCTCCCCGATTAACAGATGGCTCCTAATGGATATATGTAAATGACTGCTGGATGGAGTCATATGATCGAAATGCAATAACCTATACCTATTTGTACCACAAGGAAAGATCTAGAGAGATAGCTGACAATGATGATTGTTGAATAATCTTCCCATTCTGAATAGGGGCTGGCATCAGTCTGGAGATCTAGTAATCCACTATTAACGCGTCATTTGTTCTTCAGAAAACGAGTCAATCTGTTGAGTCCATTCCGGGGAAAATCCCGACACCATGGGTCCTCGTCCTCCACATTGCCAGTGGATCCCAACAACCATCACCAGCTTCATCCTGATCATCAAATGGGTTTCCAGAAGTCCGACTTCCCCTTTTTCAATCCTCAGCAGAGTCACAAACCCTCCAACAGCATTGAGTTAGCCGAGCACCCCCTCCCGGTGTCGAGTTCAACAAATCGACATGTCTATTCCAATCCCAATTATCCAACTTTGGAAATTGGTGGATTGCCCTTCTACTTGATGCCAGCTGGAGATGTGGTGGGAGGGATGCCTTCGCATTTGGCGCGGGGAGGGCCGGCTTCGTCCCCCTTGGGTGCTCTTTCCAAAGACACAAGTTTAACGAGTCCGGCCAACGGAGGATCACCTCCTTTCTCCGTGGGTGTGGGTCAACATCTACCGATACAGTCTCAGTTTAGTGCTTTGAACCAATCGCCTCAAATTGGGGAGAACCATTTTTATGAGCCCAGTGGTTCAAGTGTGACATCTTCTCGGGGCCCGATTTACGAAGATATTGATCGGATGTGTTCCTACCGAGGGGCTCCCCCCGAACCTCTGGCCAATAACCAAGACCGGTTCCCCAAACCTGAAGAGTCCGAGGATCTTAGTTCCACTCCCCTGGGTGGATGTGTCAGAAATAATCTTACGCCGGACGCTGAGAGAACATACTGTAATGTGATGCCGGCCTCGAAGTCTCCCAATAAGAAGGGTGCTCGTCCGGACTCGAGTGGGAGCACCTCATCCCCGGTGCCTTGTGGGACCAGCTCGAGCGAGGTGAGTTTTGACAGTGGAAGCAGTCCCCGACACAATATTGTGGTCAATCCAATGAGCCCGCAAGCCTTGGCTCGGATCCGAGGAATGTCGCCCACTCCCAGTGACAGGACTCGATCCCCCAATTCCGTGTATGCTGCCAAATTGGCCTCTCAAACTCGATCACCAGGGGGTAAATCTTCGGTTTACTACTATAGTGATACGCTGCGTCCTCGAACGAATCGCGGGTTTACCGATTCCGACTCGGGCATAAGCAACAATCGAAGTACCAGCGAGGACACGCCTCCACCGCCACTGCCTTCACAACGACTCCACATTCAACCTCGAAATAGCGCAGTGTCCAGTTTCGATCACCAGTCCCCCGCTAGATCTTCAAAATCAAGACCCAAATCATCGAAGAAGAGTAATTTCAGCACAGCCCAAGTGTGATTTTGAGAAGAGCCCATTTCGACCCTTTTCTATGTTAGAAAGACGACGAGGAAGAACAAGTTCCTCACCCTGGATTCGGTCGACCCTTCCTCGTTCTGCCATGCTCTAGACAGACCCTCTCCGATTCGTCCCCTTTCCCCCTCTTCCTCAACACAATGTTCTTCGCTCTTCAGAAGAACGCCCAAAGCAAAAGTGATATTGCCCATCTTAACTAGTCTCCTCAAGTTTTTCTAAAGTCAATAAATTGGGAACGACATCAGATGGTTGGTTCTCCTATAGTTGAATTGACTTGGTCATTTTTCATCTTCTTTTCCTATTCATCTCAAAAGCTGTTAACAAGATAGAGAGAGGGTGCCAAGCATTTTGGGTTTTAAGTGAGTGAGTCATCAAGGAAAAAAGTAAAATACAAGTATAAACCAACGTATGCCATGTCGTAGGCACCAGGGTTAACAAATATTTATCATAGCAAGAGAGATTTTAGACCAAGGTTCCTCACTCTTTTCAAAATTAAGGGAACACATTTTAAAGGTCTGGCATTCTGGCAATCACAAACAGAGATTTGCGATTCTTGTTGGCAAATTTGGAGGAAATCACGTGGAGCAAATTGTTGCCCCAAGAGGTAGTTTTTTTAAAGATCGCAAAGGATTCGAACGAAAGTAGCTTAAGAATTACGATGGAATTGAGAAATTTTTATTCTTTTGCTTTTATGCCTTTAGTTCCCACTTCGTAAGTGATTTCCAATTATTATAGCTTACCGTATTAAAAACGCCACTGGATCCCTTTTGGTGTGAAAATTGGAATATGGGTGCAAAGTTATTATGCTTAAAAGGTGATTCGAAATTTTACTAAAGATTGAAGCTAAGGGAGACTGACAACGGTCAGATCCGGAGGGTTGTGGGTAAAGCTTCAAATGACGTTTCATTGCACATTTAAATCCATCTCTAAATCCATTTATAGTGTACATTTTGTGAGGCTACTCATTCCCAAGGGGCTGCCCCTCTCAACAAGAAGGAAGTCGATTTTTTATCACTATAAAAATTTACCTGTTTTGCGATTGGATTCAATCACGGTTCTATTTGATTGTTGGGCCAAATTGAAGACCTTTTCTTGCCTTTGGTTTTGATCAGCTCTGATAAAAGAAGAGGAAGAGCACGTTAAGTGTATCTGAGCAACATGTACTGACTTATATATTCCTAAAACCCATTCATATCTTTGCCAAAGTTGGACCAAAATGTTCCATATATTCTAAACGAAACCATGAATATGTAATTGCAATTGATTGGCTAAAATTCAATTAATTCCCAATATTCCGATACAAAGTTCAATTGCTTCCAATAAAAGCGATTCTGGTTTAAATTGCAATAAGCACAGAAAGAGTGCTGATGGGTCAGCAGTTCGTTTGCTTAGTCGATGCAGTAAAACGTCGAACCTGTAGAAATGACATTCAAGCAAACAAGATTGTACACCACGAAAAGGGTAGATCAGGTCATAAAATGTCGACCATTGTCAGGCAGGAATACCATGAGATATGCTCCCTTGTAAGGGGGTATCTCATTACCCTGGTCCTTCAGTAACTTCTTTGGATACTAGATCAAATAGGGATGTCGATAATTCGGTTTTTTTTAAATTCAGCGATTGGGAAAGTCCTTCAAAAGGTCCTTGGCTTGAGACTGGTTAGTTGAAACTTTTCTGACTTTCAATTACCTAACAATACTTCTATGTAAAAGGGTTGCAATGAACAAAACAATTATCGTCAAGTATATTGAGCAATTCCGAAACATTTTATTTTTCCTTGGAATTGAATGGTTGTCATCCATATTAACTAGTTCGCAATTCGGACAAAACACTTGAATGAATGTTCAAATGCTCGTACGACAAGCTTTGATTATTTGTCGTTCGCAAAAAAAGAAATCACCTGTCAACTCTAATTCCTTTTACAAAATCATGGAAACCAAAAAGTTTCAACTTTGTAAAGTGCTCGCTTGAAGGTTGCTGGTTTTCATAACTCATGTGGCAAGTTTAAGCATGCTCCACTGGAATATGACCGTAATAGCCGAGGTCAAGAAAACACATTTTCAATTACAGCCCTTGATTGACATTATTTACGCCTCATGATCTGCAAAATTCGTTCCCAAGGAATCGAAACACAAACATTCGCTTGAGATCCCTGGAATCGAAACACAAACATTCGCTTGAGATCCCTAATAGAAATAACAGAACTTTTGCTACTGCTTAGGAGTCCCTGTGCAGGCATGTGCATGCATGCACAAACACCCATCCAGTCTGACCAAGCCCACCTCCTCTACTGTATGCCTCGGATTGAGAGAGAAACTCGACTAGTCCATAAAACTTTGGCCCATTGCAATGTTCTGGTCGTCGAGGGAAAATACAAACGAAGAGAGGCGCAGCCAGCACCACTTTATTGCCAAAATAACAAGAAACATGGAGCTTCACTGAATTGCCCCATGCATACGAGTCATGACTACTTTTGCCTCTCTGACCTACCTATAACACGTCCGTAGTTGGCTTGGCTACATTCATTAGATTACAGGAGACTCAAAGGCAGGCTTGGAAATTCTTTCAAGTTGATCTTCAATCTCAGCAAAATGTAATGGTTCTATCAACGGACATGATGAGTCATTTCTGCCGTACATGAATTCAAGGAGTGTTTTTTTTCTCTCACAAAAAGCCACAGGTTAAACCTCTCAATCGATTGACGAATGAAAGCAAATATACGTATTCCCTTGAATTACTATTTGTTCTCGTTAGTCAAAGCTAGACAAGTTGGTTAAGAAAATGCAAGTTCAAATATCTATGATTTGCATGGTGCATCTCAGTGGATGGTTTTCGTTGCAACAAGTATTCCCTCCATCGTTCGGTCCCAAAAAATCGAGGCCAATCAAAATAGAAAATGACATTATTTCAAAATTGTATGTTATTGTTTTGCTTTTTTTTCTCATTCAGCTCGTTTGTTTTGAACAATCTTACAATAATGCACGGACTTGCAGAGACGTGGACGGCGAACGGAAGGAAAAATTTCTCTAATTTGTCTAATCTCCTAAACCGTTCACTTTATTCCAAATGAGCACTTCATACGACCACAAGATCTGGTTGAATAAATGAGATTTGCCAAATTTGAGCCCAAAACAATGCCCAGGGAACTTTGGAAATATGGTGAAAGTCATGAAGCAAACACTACATAAAATTTGAATTTTCGATCTGGTCTTGGTCAGCTAAATAAGCTTTTGACAATATAACTTTGAAACGAACCCTTTCACAGGTCAATGACATAAAAATGACCTACCTTTGATTGAGAATATCTACATTTCTTATCTTATTACTATCATTCGAAAGGGTCTCAGAGTTGCTATGACCAAGAGCAGGTCGATTTGGCGGGAAGCTCGTTCACAGTTCATATTTCTAGAACTTCGTGAATAATGACAACGGCTAAATGATGTTCCCTACGAGAGGCTCTTACAAGATGACTATTCTTAAACAAATTCTTGTGTTAGTAACCGCATAGGTACAAATAGATCCAAATTATCTTTTGCATTTACGAACATATGTTTGTGCTTGCGTTTTGCTTCAGCGGACGAGAGAATCAAATTATGTGCGTGCTAACTTCCTTGATGAAGTGCAATGTAGTACAGGAAACATGAATGAATCCATAGTATTGACCACAGAAAGAATAAGTGAATTGGATTAGATCATATGCTTTGACTTTGAAAGTGATCTCTCCTAAGCATAAAAATCAAAAAGAAGGAATGAACACACAGACACGACTTCCTCTTTCCTGCTACTTCACTCAGAATCACGTACACTACGTGTAAAAGTTAGCAGCAAACACATCAACACACTTTTAAAGACTCGTGAAGTAGACAAGTTCGTTGAAAAATAACCTTTGTGTTTGACCTGTCAAACTTCTAAGATAAAACAAAATAAGTTGAAAGTAGAATAGCCATGAAGGTATATTGTTCCCCTCATCGTTATCATTATTTCAGTGCTTTTTGAGCCTAGCTGCTTATCTAATGCTTCTACTCGTCAGGTTCTGGATAGATCATAAATATAAAGTCCAAATGATGCAAGCAATATGGCCACGTGAAGAACCAAATAAGTCACTTTACTAGCCAACTCTACATTTCAAGTGATGTACGTACATATTGCACATACATGAGTGAGGGAGCTTGATTCATCACAAATTAATGGAAACGACAACATGCTCTAAACTGTCGTGTATGTACGAGTATGTCGTAGATCCATCTGCCTCACGAGCAATTCATATGGATCGACATTTGCACTTGTTCAGTGGACTTGATTCCAGATTCCCTCCCGGCCATTCTCCTTCGTCCTTCTTTCCTTCAATGATGTCCTTTAACTTCATCGACTTCGTTGTTCGAGCCAAAGAGACATTTGGGATTGACTGGTGTGCGAGATAAAAGAGCCTTCCTTCCCCTTCACTCGACGACAATTGATATGTAAATTCCACTCCATTCGGCGAAATTAACTTAAATTGAATGAGATGACGATGATGAGAAATGTCGGGCGGAGTGTCAAAAGCCTACAAAAACGGTTGATAACACGAACGGAACGTCAGAGGGAGCTTGAGAGAAATATGTTGAGGTGTGAATATGTGTAAAAACAATTATTTCTGTCAGTCGAAATGTTTCTAAGAACACGAATGAACTCAGTTAGCACAAGCCAATAGAAGATTTTGAAGTTGTTTGATGAACATGAATTGTAATGAAATGAGTGCACCAACAAAAATATTACGTAAAAATGACCATTTTCCTATAGATAGACATTTTAGTTGATTTACGACATCTTGTTATTTCATTGTCTATATTTTCGTCTGTCGGCAGTATTCGAGATGAGTAACTCTCTCCCAAAGTTGTAAGAGCTAATTGCTCCACTTGAAAATGATACACTGCATTGAAATAGACTTAATACTTCACCTATGTTTATCCGAATGAAAAGGACTAGGTCTGCTGGTATCAGCCGACCTAATGTGGTTGCGTGTGTTTTCCTTTCCAAGAACTTATGATGAGTTCATATTGCTCACCTTTCCGGCTTGCTGCTTGCTTCCCCGCCAATCGAGTATAACATTAAACCAAAATGTTTGGCGTAAATTACTCTCCGAATAGTTGATAGCAATGCGTTTCTTTCCATGATAGTATGCTCCAGTTCTATTGGAGGTCTTGTTCGTTCGTTTGTATGTAGGTAGGTACATGGTAGGTAGGTAGGTAGGTAAATAAGTTCACAGATGGTTTCCAACCGCTGCAAGGAACTGGGTGATGATGATTGTGGTTGTAATGATGACAGCTTTGAAAAGAGACTGAAGTTTCCGTTGTTTTTTTTTCGACAAAATATTTATGGCCTCAATTAAGATGAGAGGTGATATCGTCTAATTTTCGAGACCTTACTCTGTTGAATGTGTATTGTAGCGAGTACAACATTTGTTTTACCGGGAGATAATCGTTTTATTTCGGTGGTTTGCCGTCTCTTGCTTCCCATTCAGGTGACCTTCTTAGTTTGATTGCTTTTCATTGTCTTGCCTGTTTTCTATTTGGTAAATTTACAACTCTTTCTTCTCGGGATTACTCGAGTCGAAGACTTTCTTTCCTCAGTCGAACCATAAAATCTTTGACACATTCATCCCCACCGAAAGAAACTCTTCAAACAACCTAACAAGATTTCGGTCCTATAAACCACAAGAACACAATTTTGATTGACTTCAGCCACCTCGTATTGATTTCGTGTGACAAGGCAATACAGTCTCTAAGCCCAATACTCAAACTTATCCCATCATTCCTTGTCAATAAATGAGATCGGAACTTTATTCAATAAGTACTCTCAATCTAGCACAAAAATGAACCAAAATGCTCATTTTTACAAAAGTTTCACTTTGCTTGGATTTACCTCAACCTTGCCTGTTAGCACATTACAGCCATGCGTTTGTTTGTTCTTTGCACCTTATCAATTTCAACCATATCGTCCCAGTATCGAATTTTCTGATTCTCTCTCTTATACTTATTACAAGTTCGACCAGATGAAGCCCAACTTAGTTAGGGCTATATGAGTCTATATGCAACCAGAGGAGCCCATGAGAGTTGCCCTTGTAATGTGTATTATTTTAGTGAACCATATGTTTCGCTCTTGAAGATGTTACGCTCCCCCTCTCAAAAAGGCACAGATAACAAATGCTGGCTCTGGGATAGCACAGAGGAGAGACTATGTACTAATTGTGTAAGCATTTTTCTTTTAATGTCATTGAAAAGAATAAGACAGTTCAATTTTGATATCGTTCAATCTGTATTATATACAATTATACTCATTTGCATAAGCGTATTTGGTGCGTAAACATGACTTTCCAGACTTGCCAAAGTAAAAAGTTCAAACTGTACATGTGTACTTGTTTTCAACATTCATATTGATCTATATTTTTGTAGTTTGCTTCTATCGTGAGCACTTCAGGACTTTTGCAAAAAGAAGTAACAAATAAAACTTATCAAACGTTAACATTGATTTTCATAATGAATGAAAAGTGCCTCCAAAAGGTATTCATGATGGTTTTTTATATTTGACTTTTACTGGTGCTAATGAAGGAGCAAAATGATCTGAATATTTCTAGATTTGTTTTCCAACAAAAGAGGGTGCTAAATCATAAACTGTTAACAGGGCAGTAGTAACAAAATTACGAATTACGAAATCATAGAAATTCGTTCCTTTTTTCGAGAAAGGAACTGTAGTCACATTGCATTTTGAAATAGTGTGATTCTAACGACCTAAAAGCACAACAAATACTCGTTACCCGTCCTTTGTTTCACGCTCCAGAGTGGCGTTTAATTTTTCGTTTCTCTCTCCCCAACTGAGAAAACGTGAAGCTTTTAAGCAAACGACGTAACTTTATTTACCAATAAAATAATCTAACATACTATGAAGCAAACATTCGTATCTAATATTTTTATTTGACCTTTTATTTATGTCCTTCGCCTCCCAAGTTTTAAAAACCCATGAGGGATGTTATACCCATAGGATTGATAATGTTGTGGACCTGAAGTTGTTAAAACTTTGGAGATTAATTATGTTCTTATTATGTATTTCCATGGGGTTGGCAAACATCTTGCCAAATAAATGTAGCCAAGAATGTGAATAATGCAGTGCCAAGCAAATAATCAATATCAATGGTCATTACAGTGACAAGCTGACAGAAAAACTTGAAATTTCAAGACTGTTTGAAACAAAATAAGCATTGATTTGAGAAGTCTGGTCTTGATGGGGCAAAAAACTGAAGTATTGGTCATCTAAATTTTATGAAGAGCAATTGTAAGGAGTAACGCCATTACATTTTTTGGCGAGTAACGGTTGAGTAATGAATTACTTTTTTTGGCCAAAGCCATTGTGACTGTAATCCGTTCGTTCCCTTTATCGAGGAATGACTAACGCCCTGACTGTTAATCAACGAGTGTAATATCTTCGCTGAAAGATAATCAGAAAGTGAGTGTTATGATAGGTTTAAAGATTTATGAACACCTTTGATCTATCAAAACCTTGATCAGGTTTTCTATGTTATCATTGTCACTTTAATTTTGCCATTCTCTTTTGGCAAATTATGAAATTGCAATTATCTTTTGGTTAACAATTACCACCACTGATTCAATGCAACATGATCTAAAATCGATATTTATCTTTCGTGGCGGTCCTGGCCAACTCTTACCAAGTCTGCCGATCTCTAGTTCATGATGATATATCAAACTGTCTTTTGTCTACAGTAGCTTGGGACTTTGTAAACCACTACATACATCAAACAATGCTCAAACTATGGGATTTATTTTTAAGATTGTTGAAAATAAGAGTTTTGGACATCATTAAAGACTAAAAATAGTATTCACTCATGTATGTTGTATTTTTACTTTTTCTTATCAATATAACTCAGCAAAACTTCTTAAAAATCTCATGACAAGAGCGAATATTTAACGCTCTCCTGTATAGGCCTCTCATGGCAAAACCATCAAGAGAGGTTTTGTAGAGCCAGTTGATGCGCAACAATGTCTATGGTCTCTCCGAAGCAAACGCCTCGAGTTAGTGTGGCTCAACATGAGTCATGAACTCATTTAAAAGTCATGATGGCGCAAAAATCTGATAACATCGACGGCTCTAATCACCAGTTATAGACAGCAGGAGATGCTTATCATCAACGTTACAAACATAACCGAGCTGGCTTATGCGATTCTGGGCACATCGAAGCTCTGCCATCCTCTGGTTTGAAATTGAGACATTGGTCACGACTTTTCTCCAGAATAGCCCCTCTTATGTATGACTGGTCCTTTCATTGAGACGTTGTGGAATGTTATCAAGAGATGTTTTAACGCCACAGTGCACTGTGAATGCAGGATTATCAGTCCTCACATGAACCCAGAGATTACATTCAAAGTTAGGAATCGTACGCTGGGGCGAAATAAATCCTGACAGCTTTACGAGCATATTCACAAGGGCCACCGACAACTAGGTTGAATCCATCCAAAGCCAACCATGGCCCCGGTTCCCGTCAAGCAACCATAATTATCACTGTGGGGAAAATTGTCACCGAGCATGGTGTGATCCAAAACACGCCTTAGGCGGTTTGACAAGGCATTTGGGATGTTTCTGAGATTTTTATCAGTGATATAGAGAGTCTCTTCAGTGGATAAGTCGTTAAACCTTGAATGGAGACATCACATAAATATGGTTCTAATCCCGATCTGAAACCACAGTAATCATCGCCATGAGAATTTCCACACGTCGATCCAATCGAAGGCGACGATTCTATAACCATGAGACGAAAATGAGCTACCACATACAAAATACAAAGCAGCAACCACCCAGCCAACCAACCAACCAACCAACTAGCCAACATCTACCACCACGCTAAAGGGAGTGTTGCTTCCAGGTCGGGACTGTAGCTAGAGCTCATTTATTCAGGAATGTGAGGCCATCATTTTGAGTTAGTACCTACCACTGAAAAAGGTCTAGTTACGTGTCTGTGAATTCGCCCAACAAAAACAAATTTTGTTTGGCCTTTGGACCAAAAATAGCCGATAATAATCCAAATGTCTAAATAGGTCTGACATTTCTCGTAACGGGTAACGAAGGGGGGAGGGGTGTGTGTGTGTTTCCTTGTGTGAAGAAGTTCTGTCGAGTCATTTACAGCGTGCCCAATGTCCGTTTTTTCCTGCCGAAAGGTGATTGTGTGTTCCTTCAGGTAGGACGGAGCCGTAAGTCTCAACGAAGAGTGAGGAGAAAGAGACATCCCCAAAAGCAATTTCAGGCCACTGTTAAATTGCCCGAGAAAAAAATTGTCGTCAAAGTCGCCCCTCACATTGTTGTTTGAAGTATGTGTACAGTCATGGTTTAACGAAGAAAGAGCCTGTACGACCATTATACGAGTCCCTCACTCAGTTCCTCAACTTCAAGAGGCGAACAAACGAGTGAACGAACGAACGAACGAACGAACACAGGAGCACATCCATAGACTAGCAACTAAAGATAACATGCTCTGATATTGTCAAAAAAGTATATAGAAAGAGAGAGAGAGCTGAAAGGTTGTAAATGCAATGATGCTTTATACAATTTCAGCGGTTTTGAATGAAGACTGCTTAATGATTGACCATCTTGTTTGCGAAGTAATTGGACAGTTTCCAAGATTATTTGCGTTTCATCTCTCTTTTGTGCCAATTGAAACCATAATTTACTGACATTTTGATAAGTTCGAGTTTCTTGACAGATGTTCCTCCTTTAGACCGGCAATAGCTCAAAAACCAAAACGGGGGAAATCTTCATCCATAGTTCGTACGTACATGCTTACCACAAGACATGTACAGTAAACCTACACATGTGAAAAAGTAATATTTCATTGTCCAAATGAGGAGGAGGAGGAGGAGAAGAGTTAAAAAAGAGAACCATGTTGAAAATGTTTCTAAATGAAGACATCTCATTCAACGAGGTTTTCGGCAAATAATTCATTCCCAGCTTGAGGTTACTCAAAAGAACTCGAACTCTCTGCGTCTACTGAATCTACCGGTATGATCAGTACGGAACGTACGTACAATACAACATATACCGATGGGATTGAAAGACAGCCTGCCGGCAGTCGGTCTCTGTATTTGTACATAGAATGTTCGTTTGTCTAGGTCTGATATTTTGTATAGCTTGGCAGGCACTCGATGGGGACAAACCATTTCTGGAATACATTTGGGTTCTTTGACAGGTCCAAAGATGTCTGAATTGTGACGCCCTCAAAAACGTCGAAAGGGGTGGATTCCTATCCATCGGAAAGTTCAACCGTACAATTGAAATGGGAAGCCATTTTGGTGGATGGTACACTATGTTGAACCAAAGTACCAAGTTAAAATGAAGCAACGAAGTTAATGCCTGTTACGGCTTGTGTATGCAAAATGATAAAATGATTGAAAACGTTCCGATCACGTTAGCATGTATTATTTGCAACGTCACACGGCCCAAAGAAATCGGGAAGAGGCCCGGTAGATTGCTTCATAAACTGCTCTTGCCTTGCCTTGAACTCAATTTCTTTTCCGGACATTATGTGACCCGGGGCACTAATTATAAATAAGATTTTGATATAATTAGCCAAAAACAACACAACCGCATTATAACTCAATAAAAAGGAATTGGCCCAATCGGCCCTTTTTTTGGTGGAGGCTGGATGATAAAGCGCCCTCTGAAGTGCAGAGCGTAAAACATATTTCGTGCAGCGTAAGGGGGTATTTCTCGGTCCTTACCTTCCACTGGATCCTCTTGATTGACCCCACCAGTTTCATTTACTGTGATAGATATCAAATGGCACCTTTCAAAAGTTGCGACTTCCATAGTTGGTTTTATGGGGTTAAGCTTGTTCCCACCATAGCCACTATGTAATTCATTAGCACTATATCCTTCTGATATATCTGTCACTTTTATTTATGACATACTCCTGAACATATGGTGAATAATAAGAATTCATCCATCACTACATAACACATTTTCACTCTGCTTTCATTATAAATTATGTATTTGCCGCCAGTATCATGCTAACCAAAGTCAGCATTCGAATTGAACCAGTTTCACATCTATTCTGAAGTGTTTTCATTGATTGTCTGCATCCGAAATCACGGTGGTGCCCACATCACTGATGATGTGTTTGTGTAAATACCAAGACATCTAGTAACAATTTTTGTTGTTATGAATACAGCAAGAACAAATTTTGCAAAATATCACCTTGGAAAAGACCTCAAATTTGCGTATTCATCCACTTAAAACCTGTAAGAAGATAAAGCAAAATTCAAAACTGTAACACTGTCTCTGATACCTCTCTCCCGGTCACCCTGCGATATCGATTCCCGAGCAGGAGTCACCCTGACGTCGGAGGAAAACCAGACTCGAACCCCAGTATGTGAAGAGCAGCCATTGTCGTAATCTCTAATTTTATCTCGTTTACGTCTGAATATATATGTTTTAGTACGTATCCCGTATGAAAACGTAATTAATAGATGTTGGGAGTATTCTTTGCGCGTTTTCAATAAAAAAGGATATTACGCTTTCAAAGACTGGATTTCATCAAATTTGACTACATTTGCTCCGGTTATGTTTTAAAGCAATGGCCAGGAAATATAATATGCCTTTTTATGCCCCCAAAAATAAATATCATTTTTTCTTTTTTGAAGAAGGTAGGAAAACCTGAAAATAGTTTTCAATATTACTTAAAAGTTACTTAATGTCCATATTTAACAATTAGCAATTGTCAATAGCAACCTTAATCAATCTTAATCTTGAATTTTGACTACATTATATTAACATTGAATAAAAACGTCTAGTACGGAGATATGAATTATTGCAAAAAGTGACAAATTTGAAAATGAAACTGTCAAATTTATCGTAAGGATATTTTGGGATCATGATAGAATAGGGCAGCTTTTGTGCTGACATAAGAATGAAAACATATTTTACATCCTTTATAAGCTTTAAGTGACAATTTTTACAACTTTATGCTTTTAAAGGAATCTTTAAAGATTATCATTTCTTGTCATGCCATTGAAAAGGATAATTTTATGTCTTGCCAATAAGTTAAAACATAGCTAGGCCAGTTTTCGACCTTTTAAGGCGTAAAAAGTAACTTTCAAGTTGTAATAGCTAAGCAACTGTTGCATAGATGTGTTTGAAACTTCATGTCAATACATAACTAAGAGTGCTTCTAATTTGCTACGTTTTTGACAGTGATACGGTTTAATATATTTTAAGGGATTTAACACACTTATCCGAGCTACTTTGAGCGTTTTTACTTTTAGCGTCTTACATGCGCTTTTTACAAAAATTGTACATTTGACAAAGGAAAACATATTTAAATGTCTTGGCATGAGAACAAACACTTAACCAGAAATTATAACCCCCGTAAAATCTTTTTTGTCCCTCTTACTTACGCTTTCTCTTAAGAAAAAATATACATGCTGTGACATTTTCCAGAGGCAAACATGCTACTTCTATTCATTAACCACTTTAGCAACAGATGCGTTATAAGGCCGCCTCCTAAAAGTACCCAGCTTCATTTCCATTTAACGAAGCGTTCCATAATTAATTTACATCTTCTCATTCCTCGCTTTTCCCATACTTCGGTCAATTCAATCTACAGAATGAAGCAATTTCGCGTACACAAACAGGGTGAGCCAAAAATCACCTGGGCGTAAAAAAAAGCAATTCCACCCACCTGGTTAAATGGGAGCTTTTTAAAGCTTTATTTAGTTGTCTAACATAAAAAAGAAGACTTACTAAGTCGGTAAGCATTGGCACAGATTTATCAATCGTGAAGAAAACATCCAGGTAAGTAAGGTCCAAAAAAGCTATGATCAAAAATAGTAAAGCTCATCTTTGATACCCAAAGAGTTTGTCATTGAATTTATTGTCAAAAAAAAAACAATAATTTGACCGATGACATCAGAAACTAGTGAATAAGGATGATAGGCAATTTTGCAAAGTGTTTTCAAATGACTTTAATTGATTTACTTAATAAAAAGCAATGAGAGTATGAAAATAAGTGAGAGAGGAAAATTGATTCATAGATACTTCTGCTGAGCAGAATTGCGAGAGAGCGGCCATCTGACTCTGTAAGAAACAAAAACCTCTGCTGAACATGAAAAATTAGGTCATGACATAAATACCTGCAAATCATAGCTAAGTCCAATGTAAAACATAACCAACTATTAATCCATTGTACAGTCTCGCAAAACCATACTACTAGGAAGAAATGATAACCTAAGAAATCAAACGGAATTTGAAGAATTGTCCAGACAAGACTTCAAAATATCATGTCCAAAAGAATCATGTGGTGTATATCACGTCCAGATGTTTTTGAATCATGGTCATTGATGAAAATACATGTATTTTCATTTCCATCTGAGTAGAATGGTTTCAATGCCTCGGTATACTAAAACGCTCCATGTACCGTATCTAAACTAGACGTATTGGATTGCTTTCACATTGGAGATGCTTAGAAACTATGCAAGCACTGATGATATCGAGTACCGTGGAACCGTGTGGGATGACCTTCTGCATGTATCTTGGCGCTCCGTACTACAATTTGGTTCTCAGCTCTTCGCTTGCTGGCTATATAGTGGTGGGGTAGTTAGTGTGAGCATGTATCGATTTTCTATTTAATTAAACTTTCACGAGAATCCTCTTTGGCCGACAACCAAATGAAACGTTCCATGGTAAATGAGATTAGATTGTCAGATATTGTTTACCATGAAGTCAGGAGGAGCTTCCTTCCCAAATCGATACCGTAAAGGTCATTTCCCATTCTTAAGTTCCGATAGAAGGTTCACTTGGTCGCGAAACTGGTCCACAAGGCTAAAGGTGAAGTAGAATCTATTATTCTTTTATGAATTCAAAAGCTTAGCCTTAAGGCTAAGATATCAAAAAAGGCAATATCAAAATTTGAACTCCTTGGTTAACCTTCGGACGAACCAACATTACTAATGGGCAACCAAGGGCAGCCCATCGAGGAGCATATGTGGTCCACAGCAGGCCAACCACGTTGTTGATTCTGAATCCCCCTTCTTTCCATTGACAAAGTGACTATCGACAATGGTGTGCTAGAGCTAGAGCCAAAGCCTTGGTGCCAGAACCGTGGTGGTGGCCAAGAATCATGATGACTGTCTAGGAAAATAGAGAGGAAAATCCTCTGGCGGCCACCTACATACTGGGTACCAACCAATCTATAAGGTCTTTAAAGGGATGCAAAACTAGTTGTCTTTTCGTTCCAATGGTTACAGGTCAGCATTATATGCCAAAGTTAAGAGTATTTATTCTAACTTATAGGGTGCTATGAAAGTAATGGACCACCTCCAGTTTTCAGATGGCCTAACTTTTTTCATGGTCATTGATGTAATAAATCAGAAAAATCTTTATGAATCATCAAGGTTTAGGCTGGAAAATATTATTGAACACAGTATTGAATTTTAGGACCACAAATTCAGGAATTATTTTTCCAAACCTGTCCTTTGTCAGGAAAGTCTGAAGACACTAATTCACAAAACAACACACAGCTGGAGAACGATCCCACAGTTCGATAGGGTAACTAAGCTGAAAAAGCCCACGGATAGATGGAAAATCATGTCAGCAACTTTAATTCTTGTTCAGCTGATTTGATAAGTCATATTTGAGAAAGCTGTAAGTATGGAAAATATCAGCAATGCCTTGCTCCTAATCTTCGAATTATGCACCTTGTCCATACTGGTATTTTTTCTATGTCCTTTCTAAAATTTACCATAAACAAGTTGAATTCCAATTTTTGGCTCAGTTCAGTTTCAGGGCAAAAGCCCTTCCTCAATAAAAGGAACGAATAACAGTTACAATTGCTTTGGTCAAAAATAGTAATTCGCTACACAATCCAAAATTGTGATGGCGTTACTCGTTACTTTCCCAAAAATTTAGATGACCAATATTGTATGGTTTCCCCCTCAAGACCATACTTCTCTAAAGATTTTGTTTTTTGTTTTTTGCTTCAAGCAGTCCTAACATGCAACATTTGAAGACTTCGTAGCAACACCTTTCAATGATTAGCATTGGCATTTAATCTTGGCATAATTGTTCAAAATACATTGCATCATAATGCTTTGAGGAGTCAAGATTGAGTCCCAGGATGGGGTAATGATTAACAATGTCTCAAAAGTTCTGATGGAAAAACAGTATTAGAAATTGTCAAGCCGGTAAAGCTTCCGTGTTACAAGCCTATGCCTTAAGTCGGGGAAATGGGGAGGCTTAGGAAATTTGATGCATCATACTCAAGGTAAAGAAAGATTTTCCTTGCTTGACAACTACACTGCATGAGGTCTTCAGTCCAACGGAATTTGATTGAGAAGAGGGGAGCAATAAAGTAGCCAAAGCAACAAAATTTAAAACCAAGAACACCCTCGGAGTAGTTGAGAGCAAGCACAACTTTAATCCTTTCATTGTTCATAATATGCTAGATGGAAGTAGCAAAAAATGGCAATTTCTACTGAGCCTTAAATTTCCACAGCTGTCACGAGATGAATGAAAAAATAAAGGCCATTCTGGAAGCTAAAAAGGGAACCCAGTAACGAGTACTTCTTTTAGTTTTGGGGTCATTCCAATTGCACTATTTTAAACTGTAACGGAATGGAAGTGCCTTTTTTGAAAATTGGAACGAATTACTGTAATTTTGTTGCTAAAACCCTGTTCAGTTAGAGAGTTCAGTACCCCAAAGTGCCGGATAAATACCGAAGTTGCGTGTTTCAAGCTCGATCGAATCCGTGTCAATAAATCTCGGAACCTAGGCAAACTTGTAATTGTGGAAAAAAACCAAAACTCTGAAGGGCTGACCTACGTTTGTTTACACTTTCCACAGAGATCAGGTAATAATAAAAAATTGAACAGGAGGTTCAACATAAATAGAAATCCCGTTCTTGCAGCTAGAGATTTGAGTGTCCCATCTATGATCCATCCTTTGATTGATCATGGCCGAATTACCCGCCATCGGTCGGCACTGCGAAAAGACGGACTGTCATCAATTGGACTTTCTGCCAGTAAAGTGCGCGCATTGCGCTTTACAGTTCTGCCGTGATCATGCCTTCATGGAGGCCCACGCGTGTGTCCAGGCTCCCTTGAATAGACCATCCCCTTATGAAGCCCCTGCCTGCGGCCCCTCGGCCCCCCTGTATCCGTGCTCCCTAGTAGATTGCACCAACCAAGAACTAGTTCCCATCCAATGTCCGGATTGCCAGCTTCAAATCTGTCTCAAGCATCGCCATGCCACGGATCACGGGTGCAGCAAATACCAGGCACCCCAAGCCACCATGGTACAAACGCAAGCCTTGGTCCAAGGCATTTTGCAAAATAAGGCTTCCACCCTGACTGGACCCACCCGAAGCCCGCGCAATTTGAAGGCTCAAAAATTAGCGGCCAAAGTGCAACTAATGAAGCTCAAGATGAAATCCCAGGGTGTGAAATCGGTCCCTGTCGAGGACAGACTGCATTTCAAAGTGATCTGGCCACTAGCGAAAAGCCAGCCTCCGGTGGGCGTGTTTGTGAGTCAGCAATGGAGCTTGGGTCGGGTTATCGATGCTGTGGCCGAGGTGGGTGGAGTGGATAACCAAAACAACGTGGATAAAGCACCCAAGTTAAGATTATTTCGCTTCCAAGATGGCACCAATCTATCAAGTTTGCTGGAGCTGGCTCAACCCGTGGGCGAGCTCCTGGCCCAAGAACACGTGTTCAACGGCGATACCGTGATATTGGAGAGGAAAACGGGCTCTGACATGGATGTTGAATGTATTGATCCTAAAGCCTATTTAGCTCACAAGTAAAGAGAGGAAACACGATTGGAGAGTACATAACAAGGAAGTGGATGGATGTTCCTGGTGAAAGGACATCTGAGGATTCATTTGACTTGGGCAGCGTGAAACTCGCGTAAAGCTTGCCATTGCTGGTGGTGGAGTAGAACATGGGGTCGTTTTAGTTTCATGCATTCCACGGCTTGTTCGGGCGTCCAGTTGTGTTTGGCCATGAGATAGCATCCCACGAGCGTGGCACTACGCGTTCGCCCGGCTTTACAATGCACATAGACACTATCGCCACTGGGGGCAATCTCGTTGATGAACTCCACTCCCCGTACTAGTTTCTCTTGACAAGGGGCCTCGAAAATGTCCGTGGTAGGAAGACATAAAAATTTCACGCCTAGTTTATGCCATTCAGCCTCCTGATTAGACAGCCAAGCCAACTCATACGACTCGTTCATGGACACGACGCCTCTGACTCGTTCTTCGGAAATGATCTGCAATGTGTGTGAAAAATATTCATAGTGCACTGTATATACGGCGGGGTTGACATCCCTTTACCCTTTTGGTAGTCTGGCCTCGAAAAGGTAAGGCTCCCAAAACCACGGTCGAGTCGATACGATCCCACCAATTTCGTCTGGTGAACTTTTCCATCGCCACATTGTAGGCCAATGTAGGTAGGAACGTGACTCGGGCGAACATCCTGACGGCGATGCGGGCCAAACCCAACTGAATGTCACCCATAATCGCTCAACCTATCCAACCAAGACGAGGAATGGATTTCAGGTAAAAACACAAACCACCTCAGTCAGCACAGGCGACGTGTTCAAAGGGCTCTTCGTTGCTCCGCACGCTCCGCACGCTCCGCACGCTCCGCACGCTCCGCACGCTTGATGGATTTCCAGATTTCGGTGCTAACCCGTGTGCACTGGCACGGCTGGCACGTTGTGTTTACTTCTTGCTCGGGTGAAGACGGAAACCCTGTTGGCCAACAAAACATGGACAGGGTTTCCAAACCAGTTGCCAAAGTTGAGAAATTTCTCACCCGGATTTCGCCTTACTCCCTTATATGTCATTCTTGAGATGGTACATATTGTTTCTCGTCCCTTTGGCGATTTGGGGACATGGAATTGAGCTTTCAGAGAGAAATACTACATTTTTTTCTAGTGGATAATATATTGGTCGGAACCCTGTCCGTGGCCATCAGGGTGGTCGTGAAGGTCAGATCTGAATTGACAAGCCTTTGTATTACAATGAACCCGATGTAATAGGGATCATAGGTCGAAGAGTTGGTTATGGGTTGGCATCCAGCGATTTATTGCGAAAAAAACATGTTGGACGTATTGAAATAAATGATTGTGCTCAATTCCACCGGGTTCATTTCTTTGACGGCTGCAATGACTTCCAGCACTTGTCTGCAACGAATGGAAAAGAAATAGAATATAGCGAGCGAAAAACCCCAAAATAGAAGACACGCTAACATCGCCTTACACGATATTGCATGGCTCGTTTCGGCTTTTGACCATTGACCCCGGTTTCCATTTTTCCTTCTTCACACTTGGATATTGTTCATCATATCGTGTTTGAATGAGCTTGTATCCAGGATGACTCGGACGGATCTCGCACCAAGGACAATCAGTCTCAATCATGAGCCGATTCACGGGCAAGCGCTTGACAACTTCGAGATTGTCTGGGGTTCTCAAAGAGCTGAAAAAAGGCGTTTCAGGCGTATTCGATAGTGAGCTCGAGAGCCAGGAAAGCATGTTGCGTACCAGCCATTGAGGCCAATGAAGTATCCAAGTCCCATGATCTTCTCCGCCTCGTCCCACGTGCCATCAAAACTATGCACTACTCCCCCTTGGAGACGGCCTTCAAATTTAGTTAAGATTCTCGTGAGATCCTCAGCCGCATCCCGACAATGAAGGAACATGGGCAGTTTCAATTTTTCGCAAGCTTCCAGCTGCTTCTCGAAGTATTTGAGCTGAATGTCTTTAGGGCAAAAATTGAGACGTTGATAGTCGAGTCCAAATTCGCCATAGGCCAAGACTCGCTCTCGGTTCTGGGCAATGATCTGCTCTAACTCGGACATGTAGGCCTCCGGACCCTCGGGATGGCTCTCAAACTCGCCACAACGCGTGGGGTGACAACCAACGGTGCAATAAAGCTTGTCTAGAAATGGAAAAAAATTAATCCCTCTTTTATTCCGATTTTCACCCGACACTTGGGAGGTGTTTCAAACCCAATGAATGTACCATTGGTTTGGGCCATGGCCGCGGCCTTAGTACTCTCTTGGGCGTTTCCGCCCGTGATAATGAGTTTGTCCACACCGGATCTCCAACTTCGCTCTAAAACAGCGTCCAAATCGGGTTCGTGCTTCTGGGATCCGTTGTACCATCCCGTATACATCAAATCGGTGAGGTTGGCTCCGATATCTACACGGAAAGCAGGCTCGAAAAATGGGCGCAAGTCTTACTTAGCCAGGCCATGAAAATGCTGCCCTTTCAGGCCAAGTGGCATTGGCATTGAGCCTTACCGATAAACTTCATGTTGGGGATGGTCAATCCAACGAATGGTCTGACAACTGAGCCCATAAAACTGGATGAAGCTGCATGGATAAGGACCGAACCTTGTTCTTTGGCTGAACAACAAGATCAATAACAACAACACATGTTGGAGGGTTACTCCATCAGCAACAGAACCATGATTATCACTAAAACTCTTAAATTTATGCATAAAAAGGACCTCAATGTGCAAATAAAGATGCAAAAAATCAAGCTCAGGATGCAAATAATGATACAAATAAACTTCAAAGATGCTTTACATTGTTATGGCATTTTTTTTTGTGCGGACTTCCTTACCGCTACCGGGATTGGAATCCCTGCAGTTCAAGACGAGAAGATTATTTATTATACTTGACTTTTATTTATATATATTATTTGATCGACCAACGAATTGGAGTTGGCTGATCTGGCTAATCCATGAATATAAGGTTGATCCGGAATTTTAATCAAAAACTTGTCCAAGTCTGATTTAAATCTTGCTACTGGATCAACCCCTACATAAACCCTACGAATATTTGAGGGCAGCAAATTGAACAATGAAGGAGCCCGAGAAAGAAGAGAGGCGGACTTCATTGTTCAAACTAGCCTGGATTCTCGAGGGCTTGAAGGTGCTCTCAAAACGCACATTAAGCCTCTACGGCATGCTAAGATATTTTGAGCAGTTTGTTAAGCTTGACACATCTTTTCTAATAAGATGCTCAGATTCCAGTGGATCAGTCAGTATCTGAACAGTGATCTGAGACTTCACTTCCAAAACAATCACAGTTGTTGTCAAATACAACATCTTTGACTTGTCCCCCTTAAATATTCTAAAGCCAGTAAGGACACTTCAAGTCTGGATGGCTGGGGTCCGGGTGTCAGGGATAAGTTCTGAGATCACAGCATGTAAGGAAAATTCAAGTCTCTCCCAGAGATCACCAGTTTGTATACCAAAGGAAACCTACTTTTTTTTATTAGTAATCGACTTCAGCCAATTACATCCTTTGAAAGTCCTTAGTGGGTTTTGTTTGACAAAATATGCTCATTCAACATTTTCCAGTCTGTTGTACAACCGTCTATGTCCTAGGAAAAAGATGGCAAGGGGGACCCTGAATTATCAAGTGCAGACATCCGTCAGGGGTGCCAATTTCTCATCGAAATAACGAAAATACAAATTTTCGGCCCAAACAGAGAGTAATATGGTCCTGAACGGAATGAAATTCCGCTCAATGACCTTGGTTCAACTCCTTTGAATACTCTACTCATAGATAATGGAGGTAAAGATATTGAGCAGGTCTCTTCTATGAAAGATTTAGATGTAGTCCTCCAAAATAATGGAAAGTTTGATGAGAATATCCATTTGAAGGTGGGTAAAGCTTTTCAAATTTGTGTTTGGATATATCGCACGTTTAAGTCCAGAGATAGCATCACAATGCTAACTCTGTACAAGTTGATTGTTCAGTCACATCTTGATTATGCCTTGCCCATTTGGGCTCCAATGAGTTCAGCAGGTTTAAAAAATGAGAGCTCTCGTATTGGGAGAGACTAAAAAAGTTGGGACTTTGGAGTGTTCTGAGAAGGTACGAAAGGTATCTGATACTGTACGTCTTCAAAAGTAGCCATGAGCTTTGTCCTAACCCAAGATTTAGGGTCAATTCTAGTGACCGTCGAGGTTTATTGTGCATTTTGATAGCACAATCAAGCCCTCGAGAATCTAGGCTTGTTTGAACAATGAAGTCCACTTTGCTCCTTTCTTGGGCTCCTTCATTGTTCAATTTGCTTCACTCTAATATTCATAGTGAATACATAGTCCTTGTTGATCTGGTGGCATCTTTCAAGTCAGACTTGGACAAATCTTTAGATAGCATTCCAGATAAACCCTACATTCAAGGACTACACTCAAAGACTAAAATTATTGAAAGGTAATAGATAGACGAATTATAACCCTTCATTTTAATGGTAATGGGGATTACATTCCCTGTAGCAGTTAGAAAAGCCCTTAAAAAACCAAACCAAAAAAAAAAGTTCAGTAAATGTAAAAACCCAAATTCATTATTCTTAATACTTTAATTTACTATTTTTCTGTTTGGGGTAGTGCTGGGGCAAGTCCAGCAAAACTTGGACATTTTACTCGGAAGTAAAAGACTCAAATGCATTCAATCTCAGGTCCAGACTCACCC
The DNA here is from genome assembly GCF_007210705.1 of Tigriopus californicus. Classification (NCBI taxonomy): domain Eukaryota; kingdom Metazoa; phylum Arthropoda; class Copepoda; order Harpacticoida; family Harpacticidae; genus Tigriopus; species Tigriopus californicus. The sequence continues at coordinate 7,942,817 of NC_081447.1, read as the reverse complement.
CAGCACTAGTTTGGGGTGTTAGGGTTGGAGGGGTGAGCCTCGCGAGGCCAGCAAAGCCAGCCATCGCATAGTCCACTTCCAAATTTAATTAGGCAGATTCATGTCTAGCATCAATCAGTTTATTCAGAATCAACTATATTCTCTCTTTCTTAAATTTCACTTACATTAGACATTGGTTGGCAGGAACAATGTGAGAATTTATCCTATATTTCAACAAACCAAGAAGATTGGAACAATGCAGTATTAAGTATTTGAAGGAGGTACAAAAGGTATCATTTACAATACATCTTCAAAAGTATCCATAAGCGTTTCTGTCAACCAGAATTTAGAATCAATTGTAGTGAATGTCAAGGTTTACACTTTTGAGTGCTCCATTCCAGTTCTATTTTTTTCTAGAAAAACAGGACTTTCCTTCATTCAAGAAAAGAGGAGAGAGGAGCAAAAAAGGCTTGTGTACTCCTATAATAAGGAAAGGAAGATTTAAATTTTCAACAAAAAATGCAAGAGAAAGAAGAGCCACATGCGTTATTGTTGTTTTCTATCAAATAGCTCAGAAACATTACTTCTTCCTGCTCAGTTCTCTTACTGCTGGTCACTGACTCGCTCCACAAGCTAAACCAATTTCAGGAGAGGTTGCTACAGGGGCTGTCAATTTACATTTTCAATGCCAAATGACAGTACCGGCGGAATGTTGGAAACCCGTTAATTAGCCTAAAAAAGTAACCCTGATTTTCCTTTCGTCAAACCAGGGTTGCTATTTGCTCAGACTTAACATTTTACTCCGCGATGTAATCGCTCCGTGCTTTGACCTTCCTTGCGTTCTAGTAATCCTGATTTTGAAAATTTATTTGATCACATCACTATTAGATAGAGCAGGTCATGAGTACCGCGGAGCGGCGTTATCACAAGATGTATTTCGAGCTTGGAGCAGCCTTTTTGAACAGCATTATCTCTACAGACGAGATTTGGATCCATTTCTCAACCCCCAAGATCAATCAGCAAACAAGATGGAAAAGGATGCAAGGCCGCCCAAGAAATTCAAGGTTGGGATTTCGGAAAAAAAGTGATGGCTTTGGCCATTTTCCATATCCAAGGCCTTGCATACCGTGTGTCGCATATTATCGTACACACTTTTTAAGATGATTTTTTCTTTCTGATTACAAGTAATTTTATGGACTTAAGCCAATTCTTGAGGTTTTGTAAGATCTGTAGCGTTCTTTCCAGAGCAAAGTGTTTTTTTATCGTCAGAGGTCGCGTGGGGCGAGAGTACGAAGAAGACAGGGTGACCCAAAGATTAACTCGAAAAAACACAGACGCGGGGATTGTTTGATAAACAGATCTACAGTATGAGGTAAAAGAAGCTAGATTGCCAATTCAAAATCTGTGAATATTAAAAAGGTTCCAAAGGTAGCTAATTTGGAAATTGCCTTCCAAAAACTGCCGAAATTGAAGGGTCAACCTGAAGAAATTGTTAGCAAATTACTTAAAGCTTTAATGCTTATGTGAAGCTTTTCTTCAATATGACGTTCAAGTGGTCTTGGAGAGTAGACTTCAGAAAAGGAGAGCAAGACATGGCTAGGTACCTATGCAAGGTGTTTAGTTCGACCCGTAACTTCAGTCACTTCAGTCACCTATTTTGACCAGATTAACTATTTTTCCGACCCCAAATTAAAAAAATGTATTTATTGCGAGAATCATGTCTTATTGGATATATGTATATAAGTGGTACATGAATGTCAATCCAATTGTGTTCGCACATGGCGATTTGGAGCCCATTCTGGGATCAAGGGTTGCCATTCGAGGCAAATATCCCTTGTAGAAGCAGGGTTTGGGTTGGTGGGGAGACCTAGGATCGAACCCATGAACCCAAGGTCAACTCGGTCACGCATTAGTCAAATGCGCTACAACCATCTCCCTCAATCATTTATCAATCATACATCGGATTCATTGGGGAAGTCCTCCTCTCTCCTGAGTCCTGAGGGCTACAGAATGATGCACCTCTAATCAAGGTACTCTCATGGGGACCAAAGTTGTACACAATGTGTATGTACAACTTTATGCGACAAAATGGAACATAAGGTCGCAAGGTCCATTTCATAGCTCAATAAATTTGAGTCGTTGTCAAGATTTGCCATTTTTTAGTTACTGTGTACATTTTTCCAACCATTTTGTCAATTATTGCTTCCTAAAAATGAACTTTCAAGGTGGCTTTAAATGTGAACAATATTTTTTGGCAAAAGAAATCCATCCCTTCCAGATGAAAATTAAGATGGCACTCTTGATTCCTTGTTAATTTCAATTTCTTGCTCAAGCAAACTACTTGGTGCAATATGGAGCCTCTCCCAGCACTTGGAAATGGAAATACTTTCTAATGGTTTTGTCTTTGTTGACTCAAACATTTGATTCCATTGTTCCATGGCAAAGATAAGTTTGGATGGCTCTTTTTCATGATGTAACTTAACATTTAAGCTATTATTATTTTTTGTTCCATTAAGAAACTAGGTATCCAAATTTAGCGCATCCTGGCTTGAAAAACTAGCCATAACTGTACCCCAAAAATATTTGTTTTCATTCAATCAAAAGTTTTAGGGGATGAATGTATTTGACCCAGCGATGGGAAAAATCGAGATTGATCGAATTTCTGCCATTTTCTGCCACAAGTGGCTGAAAATGGCAGAAAGTGGCAGAAAGTGGCAGAAAATGGTAGAAAGTGGCAGAAATTGCTGGAAGGTGGTCAAAAATGGCCGCCGTTGTTTAGAATGGCCGATCTTAATTCTAAAATATGCCAAAGACAAGAAGGATCATATGGGTTGGATAAGTTTTTCAAGTGTCCTTTGCTACAAAGCATATTGATGTAGCATTGGCTGGAATGCAAATTGTTCCTCAAATATTGCTCTTTATACTGTTTGATGGTTGATTGAATTGATAACAGTATCCATAGACCACTTGCAGTATCCAAGGTGTAGCCACAACACTTTTTTTCATAGTCATCAAAATGGTTATTGACTATGATACAGCTTTTTTAAATGCAAATGTCGTCATTTTGACTATAAAAAGTGGAGGTCCAATGGCATCCCTGACTCAAATCGATTGCGGTGGCAAAATTCAAACTCGATCATATTCCAATAGGGCTAGTCAAGTAAAGGCTTTTATGGACAACTTGCGTTATTCCATGGATTAAAATCAAAGACAACATGCCCAGCCAAGTCGCACTGTGCATGCATTGGATTTTGACATTTTTTTCATTTCACAGGCTTGTCTAGGCAATTAGCATTGTGGTATTGAGCCAATTTGATAGTGCGTTCACCGAATTAAACATACCAAACATGGTCATTTTGTTGGGTTTTGTAACACAAGTCACTCAAATTCAAATTCACTCGATTATTAAAACTTCAATGGGCGAATGATGCGAGTTGACTGTAATGTTTGTCTTAGTTCTCCCTCCCATAAATGCCCCAAATCAGGATGCCGGACCACATTTTTCCTTAAATTTCTTTCACTTGACATGCCCTATGACGTTTAGTGGTTGTATCTCAAATTCGATGCAAAATACCCATCCCAACGTATCAAACTACATACAGGTGGGCTTAAAAATTAACGGAAGTGGTCGTAAATACCAGAAAAATATGATTTAGAATAATACAAAGAATTCTATTTTCTGCCATTTTCTGCCACTTATTTTGGACTAATTTCTGCCATTTTCTGCCACCAATTTCTGCCAGGTGGTAGAAAATGGCTTTTAATAATTTCTCATCCCTGATTTGACCGCTTTCTTTTTCTTATACGAGGAATGAGTTTGGAGGTTTAATGATTTCTGTTCTTTTCTTACCGCCGGCAGTAAAAAAGCGAAACGGACCCTTTGGACAAGTTTGGGCCGAAACGAGTTTATTACATTTATTAGCAACATCATTATACATCTCATTCAAAATATTTTAATTGCTTACTCGCAAGTCCAATCTCTGCATTTCAAGTATCAGGTCATTAAATCAACGGAACTGATTCTCCTCCTCTTGTTATGATGGGATTCGATCCGGAACATCAGCTATTTAACTTGAAGAACCTCTGGTAGGGCTCCCATCCCATTCCAACGAAAAAGGGTGGGGAAATGAAGACGCAAGATCAGGAACGAGTTTTAAAGCAGCCCTGGTTCCGAGACCTAGAACGGCAGGGTCGCGTTTGCCACTCATTTAAGGAGTTTTTATTTTGATATTGTACTCTCTTTAGCTTGTGATGGGAGCCCTAGCCGAGGTCATTTAAGCTTAAAAGCTGGCTGAGCTTCCGGATCGAAAAACATTCTGCTCAACCCAGCAAAAAGCTCCATCGATTTAACGAGATGGTGCGTGAACACAGAAATTTGCCAAGCAAGCAAAAGCATTTTGAATGGAATGTATGCCTTGGTGTGTCTGTATTGATTCTAAATCATAATAACCATGATAGAAACATGCTATTGCTAGCAAATGTAATAAACTCGTTTCGGCCCAAACTTGTCCAAACGGTCCATTTCGCTTTTTTAACTGCCGGCGGTAAGAAAAGAACGGAATTCCTTAAACCTCGAAATTCATCCCTCTTTGCAATGGCAATGTTTTGTTTCAATAAATGAGACTAAATCGGCTAAATTTTCTCACATTCTACTATTTTTTGTTACCTTTTTCTGAGGTCTAATCATGATGGTCATAATTAAGGGTACAAGCACCAATCAAACTCTGAGAACGTATTCCAAAGGCAAAGTTGGAGATTAAATGGAGTCACGACAACAGCAAACTGTGATTTTATAAAAAATAGCGATACATCACGATGTTGAATAATTTAATCAGGCTACAAACGTGACTGAAGGCAGGTCGTAGTCGTTGGATTGGACGTTTGGTCCCTCTCAAAAATAAGTGTCATATAAGGAACCTATATTCTTATTAGAGGAAAGTATCGGCAGGAAAGTATCGGTAAGAAAGTAACGTAATAAGATTACGTTAATCGTAAAACGATAACCATTCGCCGAAACGTGTTGACTTTATCCTTCCAAATACATTTGGTCAATGATGGGCTTGTATTGCTGCATGACCCGATGGCGCTTCAGTTTGAGGGTGGGTCCAAGTTGTCCGCCGTGGATGGAAAAGTCTTCGGGAAGAACGCGAAACTTTTGAACACACTCGGGCTTGGATTGGGCACTCTCATTGATTAGGTCAATTTGACTTTGAATGGCCTTAGCCAAGACGGCATTTGTCTCCACCTCCCTCACTAAATCGAAGGTAGTCATCACGTTCGTCAAGCCTTGAATGGCCAGCCATTGTAACACGGAATCGTCCAGATCGGTCGTGGGAAGAGTTGTCTCGGGATCTATTTTGACCCGAGGGGTAATCAGACATGTGAGGTAATGTCTTTGCTCTCCAACTAATACCACATTGCTAATCAATTCGGGGAGGGCGTGCTTAATGCGGTTTTCAATTGGAATGGGGGAAATATTTTTCCCGCCCGAAGTGATGAGGAGCTCTTTGATTCTTCCTTTGAGCTCTAGGGATCCGTCACTTTCAAATCGGCCGAGATCGCCGGTTTTGAACCACCCTGAATCTTCAGTGAAGGACTCTTGGGTGAGAGGCTCATCATTGAGGTAACCCATGAACACATTTCGGGACCGTACAGCCACTTCTCCCACACCTTTTTTGTCCGGGTTCAAGATTGTGTTCCGCACACCAAGGAAGGGAAGTCCCATGAATTCGGGGGGGCTTGTTGAATCTAAACAATTACGAAACAGAATGTGCACGTACATTCTCTGCAACTCATTCGGAAAAAAAACTTCGAAGAATATAGGGCCAAATTAACTGAATTTGTTCAACGTCATCACATTTCTATTTTGTTCCACAAAAGTCTTAAGACCGAGGTTGGTAGGTTGTACACGTACCGCTTAAATTCGTAGTTTGAGGTCCTGTGGCCTCCGAGCACCCGTATATACTTTGCAAATTTATTCCCAAACTTTGGAAATAAGCAAAAGTCTCTGCAGAAAGAGTTGCTGCTCCTGAGTATAAACCGTCTTTGGCCACCGCACGATCCAATCCCAGAGCTTCATGAACCCGACTGAAAGAAGCACATTTCTCAGGAGAATATTTTATTGATGTTAAGTCGTACAGGTATGAAATATCATGTATAAAGAGCGTAATTCTTATTCGTATTCGGTGTTGTGCACAAAACCCAATACAATATTTTTTCTAAAAAGTAATGGTAATTGAGGACTTTTTTAATAACAGTTTGGTTGTCTGTGGCTCAAAAAAAGGAAAAAAAAACGAAACTTGAGCTTTGACAGCTTTGACATGTGATTAAAAAATAATAAAACCCGTCCAATCAAAAAACCAACATAAGACCATGCAACAAAAAAACCGTCCCACCCGCCCATTTAAACCCCCAAAAACCCATTAACCCATTTGCCAACCCTGACAGAGATGGCCAATTCAGAAAACATGACAGGAAGGAACTATTTCCACTTTAACCGATTAACTTACTCACTCAGGCACTTACCTTAGAACCAATCGCTTGGCAATGGAGTGGCTCCAATCAAATTTGTTGTCGCCTGAACGTTTGCGCCGAATATGATCCATTTGCTTGTTTCTCGCCCACATCCCGAGGGCTCTTTTCGTTGATGATCCTTGAGCAGCCTTCGCTTGTATCGCAACTCCTATTTTCTCCCAAACCCTGGGCACGCCCAAAAATCTAGTAGGTCTCACATCTTGCAGAAATCGGGGCTGCAAAATACTGCACACTTAGGTTCACGGCTATTAGAGAATCTACGAGATCCTTTGTCAAATCAAGGGCCTGTTCGCAACAGGTATACCTAGTTTCTCATCCTTCTTACCAACGTTCCCTTGAGAACATTTTTGTCCCCAAAATATATTGTGCTTCCACTCGACCAAGTCAGATAGCAATCCACCATGAGACCGGAAACGTGACTCAAAGGTAAATAGCTAAGAACATCCTCTTGATGCCAACTGAAGTGTTCTTGTACAATCTTGCAAGACCATACAATGTTGTCATGACTAATCATGGCCCCTACGAGATGCACAGATGCTTCATTTAGTTTCATTTTTGCTTGTTCTTAATTTGGAATGGTACCTTTTGGTTCACCCGTTGTTCCGCTAGTATAGATGATCAGACACGCCTCATTAGCTCGATGATGCTTTTCAACGCTCGCCAGGTTGGATCCACTTTCAGTCCTTCCCACTTCTAGCATTTGTTGCCAACTTAATACGAAGGACGACGAGTGTTGACTTGAATTAGGTGCTCCTTCCATCAAAATAACTTTTTTGACAGTAGGAAACACCTCCGTGAGATTTCGTCCTAGTAGAATCTGGTTCAAAAAGGCCTGATTTTCAATTACCAAAATGGTTACCGGCACATTGTCAGCAATGAACTGAACAGTCTGTTTGGAACTGGTCGTGTACATTCCACAGCTTAAGCCCCCGGACACAATGCTGGCCACACTAGCAATCATCCATTCTGGACAATTATTGCCCAAGATCCCCACACCTTCTTTAGACCCCAAACCCAAAGCCAGAAAAGCCTTGGCAGTAATTTGGACTTCTTGGTAGTACTGCTCAAATGTTCTGCCAACCCATTTATCTTCCACTTTCGTACACAGAGCAGTCCTGCTCCAGAACTGTTCCACATGATCCTTGAGAAAGTTGGATACTGTCGTGGGTGGGATGTTACCCGGATGAACCTCCTCCATCCGAAGCTTGACAGGAGTGAACTTGTCCCAGGAAAGGTAACGATCAGCCGGAGCCACAATTCCATTGGTCACTAAAGTTCTTTCCAATCTTGACTGGAAGTCATTCCTTCGCAGAGCTCTGCCCCACATCCTCCCGATCAATCGATTTGTCAGAGATTGCATTCAGAAACTAAAAATATTAGAAGAAATGTCTTAAAAGTGACGAACTGAGGGGCACCTCTTCGTATTTGTTGGCGGTTACATCTTCAAACTCCGCAATTTATGGTGTTGAGAATTCTTGTTTATTTGTATTTGCCAACACGTCACCGTTTCTTCTCTACCTTTTTCGGGTGGGTGGGAGGAGAGGGAGTGAGCAAAGCCAGGAATAAATGGCTTTAGTCGACTTGCCCGGCAAGGCCGACGTAACTGGACCTCTTGGACTAGCAGTTCTTACAAAGTTCATTGCGTACATTTCCAACGCCGCATAGCAGCTTCCCTACTCTAGATTTCACATTGGGGTTCATGTTTAGTTCATGGCCCTCTTAGGTGCACTCAAATCTTGAGTCTACCAGTCTAGTAGTGATGAACTGAATCAAACTCAGTAGTGGCGTGATTGGTTCTTTGAAGTGATTAACCACGTATATGCAAATTCGGATTCAAGTAATGCACAGACAGACAACAGGTTTTTTTTCTTTTTCCAATTTGCCAACTTTAGAAATTAGAATAGATGAATAGCCACAAGGATAACGGGCAAAGTCAAGCACGTTAAAATATTTGATCCTGCAATGAATGAATTAGAATTGGCATATTGAGATAGGCCTTGAGTACTTGAGGCTGGTCCGGAAAGGTGTTTAAAGACTTCTGTAATTTGCCTTAAAAGATGGCATTGGGTCATCAAATCAGTAGAATTGTCGAAGGCAGGAGGGTAAAAAGTTAAATAGTCCAGGAGCTTATTCTTTAATAAACGACAATTTCATGGTTTGACTAATAACACTCTTTAGTTTTGACTAGTCTAATTTCATTATGACTTATTTTTTTTGTTTGTTTTTTTCACGGGCTTTTCTAACCGCTACAGGAAATGCAATCCCCCAGTGTTATTAAAATGAAGGTTATAGTACGTCTATTTATTACGTTTCATCTTTATATGATATTTGGTCTAGCACGAATTTGAGTTGGCAGACTAGTCCTTGAATGTAGTGCTGATCTGGAATGCTATCTGAAAATTTGTCCAAGTCTGACTTAAAAGATGTAACCGGATCAAAAAGGCCTACGTATTCACTACGAATATTAGAGGGAAGCAAATTTAACAATGAAGGAGACCGAGAAAGGGGAAAAGTGGACTTCATTGTTCAAACTAACCTGGATTCTTGAGGGCTTGAAGGTGCTCTCAAAACGCACATTAAGCCTCACTATAATTGACCCTAAATTCTGGGTTGGGACAAAGTTCATGGATGCTTTTGAAGACGTACAGATCAGATACCTTTCGTACCTTCTGTGAACACTGTACAGTTCCAACTTTTTTAGTCTCTCCCAATACGAGAGCTCTCTCATTCAAGTGATGTTCCTAGTGAAACATCTTTGGACTTGTTCGACCTTTTGTAAACCTGCTGAACTCCTTGGAGCCCAAATGGGTGAAGCATATTCTAGATGAGACCTGTTCAATATCTTTACCTCCATTATTTACGAGTGAAGTATTCAAAGGAGTTGACCTGAAGGTCATGAGCGGAATTTCATGCCGTTCAGAACCATATTACTCTTAGTAACCCAAGAATAGATTATTTCTAGGTCCTTTGCAAGGCTAATGGAATCTTGGCCATTCCTACCAAAAACTAACTTTGTATCGTCAGCATAAGAAGAGAGACTGGTAGTAATACTAAGCTTAGAAGCGGGGCAACAAATATTATAAAAAGGAGGGGCCCTAAGATGGAACCCTGGGGAACACCTGACTTGACATCATGTATGTCACAATGGGACCCCTCAACCTTAACAATTTGCTTCCTATCATGAATGAAGCTTCTTATCCAATTGAGAACTGTGATATTGGGATATTGACTCCAAATTGACCGATGACAAAATGGTTGAAGCTGGAGTGTCCAAAGACTTAGTGAATATATTTACTATGTGAGACCTTACTGTATAATGGAGGCTTATTGAACCGGAGTTGACGGCAAGGCAGGCTATGAATGTCAACTGAACTGTTCTGTCATCTTGGCTTTTCCTTGTTAGTTTTGCCTTTCCCTAATTTATGATCGACATATTCTTGGCGGTGGGGAAATCAAAAGAGACTGCGCAATTTTGGGTTAGCAGGGGTGCTGATTTGTTAAAGGGGTACATTTCTTGCCTTGAATTCAATTTCATGAAGTCTATACAACACAAGGCCATGATCTACTTTATCAAAGGTCTTGCAAAGTCAAGATAAACTATATCAACTGATTTCTGGTTCTCTAGTCCCTCAATAACCTGCCCTATGTGTTCAATCAGTTGGGTAATTGTGCTAAAATGTGCTCGGAACCCATGCTGGCTAGGAGGAGGGAGTTCATAAATATCAAGAAATTCAACAAGTTTGGACTTCATGATCTTTTTTAAACACCTTCGCAACATTCGAAGTGAGAGAAATTGGCCTATAGTTACTGGGGAGCGACTTATCTCCCCTTTTGAAAATTGAAACAACATGAGCTAGCTTCAGAGAAGAGGGAAATTTGACCTGATCCAAGATGCAACGCATCAAGTACAAGAAAACAGGAGGAAGAACCAGTGAGCATCTCATCAGAAACTGAGATGTCACACCATCAGGACCAGGAGAACTTGAAAGCCTTAAGTCCTTGATGGCCTCTTAAACATCTTGATCTGTGACTACAAGATCATCTAAACGCTTGACTTGACAAGCCTTGCCAATGTCAACAAACTCATCAATAGTGCAATGGGCTGTTGCCCGCTGTTGCTTCCAAACTCTTTGGAGTTGAAAACACACTAAGAACTGATCTCCAAGTATTTTGGCCATAGACTCTACATTGTCTATGGCTTCCCCATCAACCTCAAAAGGCCCTACAGTGTGTTTCATCTTTCTCTTAGAGTTTGCATAAGAGAAAAATGCCTTCGGATTCGACTTCATCTCTTGGACTTCCCTACTTTCCTTTTTCAACTGATCTATCTTAATGTAGGCCTTAATTCTACCTTGGATCAACTCCAACTTTCTTTGAAGGCTAGCCACAACTACAGGATTCAAATTGCTCTGGAGCCTCTCTGCTAGTTTGCAAATCTTTTTGAACAAATTCGTCCTACGCTTCGGAGTTTTAGTCTATTCCCCGCCCTGTGGAACACATTCAGAGATTTCTAGAGTGGAACAGACACCCTCAAAAGCTAGAATCATTTTGTTTAAGGCTACATCAATGGATGATTCCTTTTTCAGCACTGAAACGAGGTCAAGCTCTACTAACTTTTGTATTACCAATGTTTGTCTTTGAACTTGAACTTAGCCAGACCGACCTTTTTGGCCGGTCTTACTCTAGAGCACGCCGGCTTTTGAGTAATGGTCGACCCTATCTCGAGAACATAATGATCTGACAGATTACTAGGAATCAAATGGGAAAAATCTACATGCTGGGAAAATTTGCACAAGATTGCAAACTCCTCCAGCTTTTTGAACGACTGAGATGTCGATTTCGAAGTAGGAATATACATACCCCTTGGGACTAGCCTCTCACTCTACAACGCAAGCAGGAAATTTGAAGTCCCCGACAATGAAAATCTTTGAGCAAACTGAGCACCTTGAAGATGACAAACTAAGACCTCTATTTCTCCATTACACATTTTTGCATGACTAATGTGCAGTTCATTTCTTACATATATCTATCATCTCCCTGGCGGCTCCCTGGCGGCTCCCTGGCGGCTCCCTGGCGGCTCCCTGGCGGCTGCCTGGTGTGTGCGATAGGGTTTGGCTTTGAACCCATTTTGTTACGTGATTCTCAAAATCAAGTTCCGAATTCAGGGAGCCAGTGAGTTGAAGGCTCGTTTGTCTGCTTTGGTTGAAACTGAGTAACGGAAGTGAAGCCAATCAGCCCGACATCCTGCTGCCCAACTACCAAAATATGTTCAAAGCAAAGTGTCAAGTGGCTTGGTTGGAGTGACTTTTCTCTGACAAGCCCTCTAATACGATCTAAAAGATGCTTTGGGCTAATGACGACCAGAGAGGGGATTAGGGCTACAAAGTTTGGGCAGAAGAGAGGTTAGAGGAAATGAGGATGAGGTTGGAGGAGAGGGATGGGAACAATGGGAGGGAAAGAGGGAAGAGGAAAGGAAAGGGGTCTGTAGAGATCATTGAGGCACAAGATATGCCTCAATTTCAAATGCACAAAGGCCCATCTCTGGGGCACAAGAAGGAAGAGACAGCACTTGTCTCAACCTCATTGTCAAGTCTCTCCACAGACTTACCCCATCCCCTTCCTTTCCTCTTCCCTCTTTCCCTCCCATTGTTCCCGTCCCTCTCCTCCAATCTCATCCTCATTTCCTCTAACCTCTCTTCTGCCCAAACTTTGTAGCCCTAATCCCCTCTCTGGTCGTCATTAGCCCAACGCAACTTTTAGATACGAACAAAAAAATCCTCAAATTGCGGTTTTCCTGAGCTAACCATCTGGGATTCCTAAGTTAACAACGGATCTCTGCTTGGGTTAGCTTGCCCAAGTTCTACTGATGGGATCAAATAAGTAATCAAGGGAGGTTGCAACAAGGGCTACCAATTTACATTTTCAGTGGCAAATGGCATCACTAGCGGAACATCGGAAACCCGTTAGTTAGTCACAAAAAGTAGCCCTGATTTTTCTTCCCTCAAACCAGGGTTGCTTCTTTGGTCAATGCTAACCTTTTACCTTACGATGTACAGCATGGTACTTCGACTTTTCTTAGCTTTCTGGCAATCCTGATTTTAAAGAATTATTTGATCCCAACACAATCCCAAAAAGTTGGCTTTTGAAAAGGGGTTTGTTTACTTGTTACTAAGAGGAAGGTCTGTAGACATGTTGGCTCAAGAAGTGATGGTTAAGCCATAACACTTTTATAAGTTTGTGAAGTGAGAAAAAGAACGAATTCTCAAAGATGGTGAGATGATTCACGAGATGAAAGCTTGGCTTGTTTCACTCATTCCATTACTGGTCTGACATAGTTTCATTACCTTAACACTCAATCCATTCCCTATGTAATCAACCCAGTCTAAAACTAACTCATTTCTTCGGTAAATGATACCCGAGGTTTCTTTATTCATGAATGGGATATTACATTCATAAATAGATTTCAAAGTACTTACAGAATTTGAATTAAACATAGACAACTCTCTAAAGGATCAATGGTTGCAAGTTTGAGGCACAAAATTAGATGAATTCAACTGTAAGGTCCACGATCTGGTCATAATCACGCTGTAACTAGCATTATGCCCAAGATCCGAAAAAGGCTGAAAGTGAAAAAATGGACTAAACTCAAGATATCAAACTTCAATCATAGTTTACGGTTTTGTAGTAGTGTCAAAGAGTGGCCTTCAATCATAGTTTAAGGTTTTGTAGTAGTGTCAAAGAGTTGCCAGCTCCAATCTTTGACTTGTAATTCATAATATATAGTAAATTGTACTGAAGATAAGGTTGCAAAAACTGCAATCCTATTGAGACATTAAGTTTGAATTCAGAGTCAGTTAGATTGGAAAAAATCCCTCCAATTCCGATTACAAAAATTTGGATGTTAGGCACAACTTAGTCCGCATGGAGCAAGTCAAAGTGTCATTATGACCAGCTCATGGACATTGCAATTGAATTCATCTAATTTTGTGCCTAGAACTCTCAACCACTAATTCCTTAAAAAGTTGCCCAAGTTTATGTCAAATCATGCACTCTGAAAGCTATTTATGAACGCAATTTCCCATTCGTGAATGACTAAACCTCGGGTCTCGATTACCGAAGAAAATGAGTTAGACAAGCCATAACACTATTCAAGGACACTAAAGTAAGGAAACGCCACTTTTTGTGATCACCAAACCTCTCCCACCAATGTAGGCCTAAACTTTTGATGCGGAATTTTCTTGATGTCAATCATTGGCATAATTATTGAACAAAATATGTGACTAATATAATTTTTGGAACCATTGATGGTATGCGCTTCAAACCAGGCCTATAAATATACTTTAAATGACTTCAACATGTCTTGAAGTACAACAACTGAAAAGTGCTAATTAGGTTTTCTTGATAAAGGAAGAATTGCTCTAAACACAATTGGTCAATATTTTTCCTAATACTATCATTTGAAGAAGATTGTTTCAGAAACATCCTGACCAAATTTCTTGTTCTGAAAATATGGTTCACACTCTAGGGATTGCCCTCAATCCAAAAGTAGACATATTGTAGCTCTGAGCTACATAATGTTCCTTAAACTCATTTGGATGCTTCATAATCATGGAATAATATATCTTGAGAGATCCAAAACCTGTTTATTGGACTAGTTTGGATGCTTTTGCATAAAAAAAATTCGTTTTGGAGTCCAAAGTTCAAATTGAAATCTAGTGTACAGTACTTTTGTATTACTCTGTGCCCCTTAAATAATGCCTGCCTTTCATGCAAGCTTCCTAAAAAGTAAAAATCTAAACTCTACTAAAAGATAGCTCATTCATTTTCCACCAGTGTCTTATGGTCTTGTCAAATGTGTGGATTAAGACAAAATTATCAATTGTCCATCCCAAATATTTTAATCTGTTACAATTTATGTACATGTTCCTTTATTGCTTATTCCTTACATTCTTTTATATTTTGTCTGTGTAAGTTACTCATCAATTAATAGAATGATTCTTATTTATCTTCAATCTATGCATGTTTTTGAGCCAGTTATGCGCAATATTTTACTGATTTGAAAGACAATTTGACTGTTTTTGATAAATTTGATGCTCATTTCATTCATTCCTTTGATTTCCAAAATTAACTCAGAAATATTTACTATATGAAGAGAGTTTTACATCAAAGAGATCATTATTTGATTAAAAACACTAAAAGTACTATGCCGTATGGATAATCTTGTTTTATTGATACTAGAGTTACTGTCTTAATTCAACGCAATGGCCTAACTTGTCGATCAGCGAAAGCCGTGTCGTTTCCTCTCTTTAGAGTCCTTGCACTATTATAAGTTCGTGAAGTGAGAAAACGAACGAATTTCCAAAGATAAAGGATGGTGTTTGTCACATTTTACAGACCGAGATGAAAGCTTGGCTTGTTTCACATATTCCAATACTGGACGCATCTAAAAGGGGGGGAGGGGATGGTACAAAAAAAGCCCTTGATCTTCTTTGGATGCCTCATGGTGTTGAGGATAGCATTGATGATTCCGTTCAACACAATGCTGCAAATTGATAATCGTCCAAATAAAGTGCCAAATAGTATCAAGTATACTACATCATTCATAGCTCAAATACCAAGAAAGTAAAGGGGAGCCGTGAGAACACGCAATCACAAAGCTCCGTATTCCGAAATGGAGCGTCCAAGTGATCCGGTAATCATTATTGATGTATGCAGATTGATCACATCAGTAGTAAGCTCACACAATCACAACGTCCTGCATTCATCCCCTCTTTGGAGTGGGATTAACATTAATCACTCTGCATTGGATTATAAATCACCCATCATCAGATCGGGATTGAAATTGTCCATCTGGACGGGATTGGGTGATCAGTAGAGCGGGTAAAAGCATTTCATTTCAATTAAAAAAAAATTTGGCCATTTTCTCGAAAAGTAAATATTTGGGCGTTTTCAATTGCGTGGGTAATATTTTGCGCATTTTCATCATATTTTGGCAATTTAAAGACCAAACACATGAATTCGTAGATTTTTGGTCCAACTCTAAAATGCTATGGTATCTAATTCAAAACATCATGCCCTCTAACCGAAATAAGGCGGGTTCATATGAACATTACTACCTTGAGCGATTATGATTAGGGCCGGCCAAAACTTGCATCCTATAAATTTTGCAAATTTAGCAAGAATAGTGCCATTCCGAGATTTTTCTGCAACTTTATTGCATCTGCAAATTGTGCCATTTTAACTGCAATATTTGACATTTTTCTGCAATTCATAAAGCAATTTCAGCCATTTCAGCAAAAAAATACCAATATTTGTGAACATTCATAATAATTTTCAGATATTCTGTTAAATTTTAAGAAAAATGGGAAAATTTACTATCTTATTTTTTCAAGTCTCTTTCCAAAAAGAGTAAACGTAGATATGAAATACATTTTTTTCTTATTTGGCTTGGTTTTTCACCATGCTGGCTAGGAGGAAGCACATCATAGATTTCAAGAAATTCAGCAAGTTAAGACTTCATGATCTTCTCAAACACCTTGAAGTGAGAGAAATTGGCCTATACGTAGTTACTGGGGAGCGACTTATCTCCCCCTTTAAAAACTGGAACAACGTGAGCTATCTTTAGTGAGGATGGAAACTTGCCCTGATCCAAGATGCAACGCATCAAGTACGAGAAAACAGGAGACAGACCCAGTGAGCATCAGAAATTGAGATGTCACACCATTAGATCCAGGAGACGTCGAAAGCCTCATATCCTTGATGGCCTCTAAAGCATCTTGATGTGTGACTACAAGATCATCTAAGTGCTCAAATTGACTACCCGTATAAAATCCCGCTTGTCAACAAAGCTATGTTCTATTGGAGGAAAAGCATGACCTAATGAGGAAGGTTGGATTTGAGGAATGATTTGGCAGCTACATTTGAATAGGAACATATTTTGGGAATAGGGTGGGACAAGGAATATTGGGAAGGAGGGTTTTTAAGGAATGGGTGTAGATTGGGTATTTAAGGGAAGATGAGGGAAGTGGAGAGAGAATGGGAGGTAGGAGGGAGGAAGCTAAACGGGTTAAGGAAGGGGGGTGGGGTGGGATTAGGCTTAGGAATAGGGTCAGCTCTAATACTACGAGGCTGAGCTGGTCAGTACCTTTCTTTCCTTTTTTGTCCCCTCTATGTGGACAGAGATACACCGTACCTTACAGCACGCCTTACGTTTCACGGCCTGACGGCCTGACGGCACATGTACGAGTGGAAAAAAGGACAATCCACCTTTGAACATCCCTTCTTCCTATTGTACTTCTCAAGGCCAAACTTGAGAAGCTTTTGACATCATTTAGGGTAGTCAAACTGACAGCCTTTTTCTTCATCAGTACAAGGCTTCTTTTGATAAACAGGACAGACTGTTTTCTCTACAACTGTCTTTTCCTGCACTATTTCAAGAGGAGGTATTACTTTAATCTTTACACACCTTGGTTAAATCAGTCGACTTCTCAACTGCTGGGTGAGGCTGTTGTTCAAGCAGCACCCTGGTCTGATTGACCCAAACAGCTAAGGCTTATCAGGGTTATTGATAAAGGGCTTATTGACTACGGAAGGATCCTACTCTGCCAAGACCAACTTCAAACATTGTCTAGCCTCTTTGCTGACTTTTCCAAAGATAGCTTCCATCATGAATGCAGTGGAACTATCAATTTGCAGCAAAATCAAGAGACCAAGAAAACGAGGAAAACTAAAAGGCTAGTCAATTGTCTTGAGATATTGGACAAGAAAGCAAAATAGGAATCAACTATCTCACATCAAACTAAACATACAAATCTAAGATGGAAATAGTGAACAAGAAGTAAGGGACAGAGAAAAGCAAGGAATCAAGAACATGTGTTAAGTAAGAAAACAAGACAAAAACACAGAAATAAACTCAGCAAACTGATCTAACTCAAATATTCCAAGTGATTGACGCCACTCAGGTGCTCGAAATACCTTAGTCTTACTAGTAGTATGTAATGCAATGCATTTAAGTAGAATATTGCTTCAATCATTCAATGTGTTTTGAATATAAATGAAAGTCAACTCTACTTACTTTGATTTTACCTTTTCTAAGTCTTTAAGTATAATAAATAGACAATTAAGAATTAAGTCAGGATTAAAATTGGCAGCTTTTTATGCGGACAAAGAGTGTTGGAGCAATTCTATGAATATCATTTCCCATAATTTCCATTGTAGCCGAGCAAAGGTGGAAATAATTGGGTTGAATTTCTCTGTTTGGTGACATCTTTGACGCAATATCGCATCCACGTTTTATAAAACTTAGCGTGGAGAGACTCGCGTGCCTGCTCGCTGAACTTTGACAAATTTGTCGCTTTCTTTAATATGGCAAAATCGAATAAATGGCTGATGACAATATGAGGCTAGAGGCACCCAGATGACGAAATAGAGTGTCTTCACGAATAAGAAGCTCATTCTGTTTCAACCCAGACCCACTCACTGTCAGTGCCTCAAGGGTTTCGCCAAGCTCATGCAAAATCCTTTTAACCTCTCTGAGTTGAATGCGATTTCGGGTAACGGGAGGTGGGAACTTTCTTTCCCTTTGCACCGCTCATCCACTCTGGCACATTCAGTGATGGCTTTGGATTCCAAATATGCAAAAACAGAGAGGTATTTCAAAGACCGGACCAAAAGCGTGTTTAAAGAACATGAAGCAATGTCTCCTGGTAGGCCGCCCCAGTGGGCTCCTTGTCCCCGATAAGATGGGGTTGAGTTTTCAAAAACAATATTTAGAATAAAAATCAGAGAGTATTTAAACTTACCAGAAAATTTCTGGCGATTGCAGGAGACTTTCGCAACTCCGGATGGCTTCTTTCCTCTGCCAACCCAATGGGCAAGGCGTAGAAACACTCGAGGTCGCTGGTGGCTGAAATGTGCGTCAGGTCAGTAATGTAAACAAATTGATTTCTCCTCCGCCATCCGGGTAAGGTTTGACCTCCAGACAGAGTGAATAGGCCGTGGATTGGAGCCATAACATCTAGATATATATTACTTTGGGCCCTGTTGAGCAGGAAAACCCCCTCAGATCGATCTCAAAGGCCAAGCTCAGGATACACTTCAACTCTAACATCAAGACAGTCCAGGCATCGGTCAGCTCACGTAACCCCTAGGCTCTTGAAGACATCCCTCCACCGTTGCCCGTATTACGTAAACCATGTGTTACCATTTACAGCCTTGGTTGAACAATTCAAGTACGTTGCTTGGGTCAAACACTGTAAGACAGATAAACGGATCCCTTAAGAATTTACGCCTTCCCTCAATATATCCCCTTCTGGGCCAGAGCGGGCCGCTCATTTGAAACCGCCTCCACCCAACCCTGAGCAAGGTGATGCCTGATTGTTTGTAGTCATGTGTCGCAATCAACCTTCAATCAAGCCAAGGCCAAGAGGAGATAATTGCGGATGGATATCTTTCACATTCAATGTGGCTTCTTACCTGCTTGTGTTCAGATCCGAATGTCTTGCTTGAATGGTTTGTGCGCAATGAAAATATGAGCCCGACAGCTCAGGAACACTCCATGATTCACGGCATATTATGCTTTTCATGTGCTTGCGTAATCCCGGGTAGTAAGAAAATATGAGCTTGATTGCACGCCCATGATGGAACCTAATATATGAGTAGGTAGCCAATGATCCCATTTGGACTCCATTTCTATTGTACGATGATAGGCCAGATGGCAGAAAGTTAAACTTTGTCCATGTATTTCACGTTAGTCAAGTGATGTCTTTATTTTCTTCCATGGGATTCAGACACTTAAGTGAGGAAAGGTGGGCGTCATACTTTTAATACTAAACGTTGATTTATATTCGTAATTTTCATTTCAAAATTTGACTACGTATTAGGTTTGGGTTTCCCCGATGAGTGCTCAAACAGCTTGCGATACGGTAGATTTTCAACCTGGTTCTGGCTTTTATTGGATGATATGAACATCAGTTAACTTACAGCTAGTTTTTCTTTTTCATTATGCCATTGGCTAAACTGGATGCTGGATAGATTTGCCTGAATTATGGACCAAGTTGCCAATCAAAGAACAGTGGGTGAAAAGTACCACATAGCCCCTTAGGCTGCACGAAAAATGTTTTATGTTCTGCATTTCAGAGGGCGCTTTGTGAGTCAGCCTGTACCAAATTAAGAGCCGATTGGGCCAATTCCTTTTTATTGAATTATAATGCGTTTGTGTTGCTTTTGTCTAATTCTATCAAAATCTTATTTACAACTAGTGCCCCGGGTCACATAATGTCCGGAAAAGAAATTGCGTTCAAGGCAAGGCAAGAGCAGTTTATTTAGCAATCTACCGTGCCTCTTCCCGTTTTCTTTGGGCCGTGTGACGTTGCAAATAAGGATCCTTATTGGGTTTACAAAGTCGACAGTTCCATTGAAGATTTCTTGAATAAAAACGTTAACGTTTTGCTTTACCATGTGCTCCTTTGTAGGTACGTAAAGCCAATGATTTCTATCATTAGGCGCAACCAGTGAAGGTTTGGTAAGGAGTTAAGGCACTATTCATAGCATGCTTTTGATGAATAGTAACAATGTGCTTGTGTTAATTTCATGCTTCCAAAGTTCAATCAAGGTTCAGTGCACGGTCAAAGATTCTAGATTTGCGTGGTTCAATACAGAGATTAGAATAATTAGTAAGGCAATATCCTTCCTAGTTTGATATGAACAGCATTCAGTAGGACACCTCTTCAAATTTGCTGAGTGGATTGATACCCCAAGGGTTGAATGGTCCAAAAGGTACCTTGCTCTCTCGAGCCTCATTGGGCTAATTGGTGTTTGATCACTGGAAAAATTAGTTCCACCCCTCCAAGAGGACTATGGGGATGAACGTTATGAATGATATTGGTTGAGATATCCTTTTCATTTCCAAAAGTGAAGGAACGCACATGATCAGGCAGGCGTTTGTGATGCTCTGTCAGATTGAATGACAGGATCAACAATTTGGATCAAACAAATTCTAAAGCTGTTCGTTCCACACTGGGCCTTGTTTGGCAAGTGAATGCCTTGAAGGTATATGGAAACCACCAAGCCATCACCAAGAGTGTGGTGGCTGTTTAACGGCAGATAATTTGCAGGCGGGTCACACCAGGACAGGGTCAATGAATCCACTTCATAACCCCTCAAAACACGTTCATGGATTTCTAATATGAGGCCAAAGCTTGCAACTTCACTAAAGTTGACTGAGGCCTGGACTGTCTTCATTTTAGAGTTGATGTGGATCCTGAGCTTGGCCTTTGAGATCGATCTGATGGTTTTGTCCTGCTCAACAGGACCCAAACTAAGGTCACTCTCATGAACTCTGAGGACCCTCAATCAGTATCCAGATGTTGTGGCTCCAATCCACGGCCTATTCACTCTGTCTAGAGGGCAAACCTTGCCCGGTTGGCGGAGGAGAAATCGGTTTGTTTACATTACAGAGCTGACGCACATTTCAGCCACCAGGGACCTCTAGTGTTTCTAAGTCTTGCCACGGACTTCTAGAAATATGGACTGCGAACGAGCTTCCCGGTAAATCGGGAAGTTATAGCCACTCTGAGCCACTTTTCGAATTAAAGTAATACAATAAGAAATGTAGATCTCTTCAATTAACGGTAGGTCAATTTAATATCATTTACATGCAAAGTCCATCGTTTCAAAGTTAAGTTGTCAAAAGTTTATGTAGCTGACCAAGAGCAGGCCGAAAAGTCAAATTTTATGTAGTGTTTACTACATAACTTTGAACATGTCTCCTGAGTTCCCTAAGCATAGGTTTAGGCTCAAACTTGACTAAGTTCATCTATTCAACAAGATCTTGTGGTCGTATGAA